>NW_009258260.1:1454278-1485032 GCF_000687185.1 Egretta garzetta
TGGAAAAGACCTTTAAGATCATAAAGTCCAACTGTTAACCTAACACTGCCATCCCACCACTAAACCAATGACCCCCCACCCTAACTCTGCCCCTCCTGCTGCCAGCCCAGCCCAGCCAGTCCAAGGCACCTTTCAGGTAAGCAGTGTGGAGGTACTTGTCACACAGCCACAGATCTCAAAGGCACAGCTGGACACTGCTTGCTGGCTGTCCCTTAGGGGCCTGTTGTCTGTGTTCTGCGTAAGTCTACAAAGCACCGTTTTGCTTTGCTGTGGCACTGAAGGTCCATTGTGCAGCAGCGAGACAGCCCCCCTTGCTGCCTGATCTGACATTGCCAGGTTTTGCTACCCACCTGCTACGCACACGCGCTGTCCTTCTAAACTTCTAGTAAAATGTGATTGATTAACTTTTAAATACCAACATGAAAGCCTCCATTGACCTGCACTTAAGCTGATCCATGTTCCCAAGAAATGGGAGCTCCCGGGTCACTGAAGCTGGAGCCTGGCCTCTGGCAAGTGATTTCTGATGCTGTACCATGTGGTTTTTGGATTAACACCTTTGGGTAGTGTCCCTGGGGCTCAGGTGGATAGCAGGACTGCACCTGCTCCCTCTTCAAGGAATCAAGAATGAAAGAGCTTGTTCAAGAGAGCATAGAGAGAAAACTTGAGAGCTCCTAGATTTGTCAGGGATGACATATTTCAGAATGGCTGAAAAATAAGGGTTCTAATGGTGGTAGGAAAAAAGTACTTAAGTGGCAAGTTTAGTGTTTTCTGCCGAGTGCTTTCTACTATCTTGCTCTGGTCTTATGGGGCTAAGATAGGCAGGGGAGCTCTGATGCCTAGTTCTTGGGATGTGTTGGCTTCCCCTAGCAAATCCACAAATTTTTGGTGTCTTCTTTTGTACCCATTAACCTTTCTAGATCACCACGTTATCTTCATTTGCAGGATGCTACTTATGTCAGCTAGCAGCTGCACCCAAGTGATCCTTCCAGTAGGATTCATGTGACAAAAGTCAGTGAACAAACACACTGCACCAAATGTGTAGACATGGCCCTTACCTTTCAAAATTGATTCATTAGTACACATTTCTTCTGGAAGTTTTACTCCAGAGACCAGCAGCCTGAAGTAGTTGAATATGTTAGGACTTCCTAGGAGATGAACAGAGCAGAAAACACAGACTATCCGCAGGCTACTGTAGAAATCCACAGTTTGCCGACATCTTGGAGACTGTCTACAGCTCTGGCCTCCCCATCTCAAAAGGGAGAGCAGGGAGAGGTTCAGAGAAAGACAATGAGGATGTCTGGAAAAGCTTACATACAAGAGATGACTAAGACGTCCAGGACTCTTCAGCCTAGAAGTGAGATATCTGATAGGACTATCAAGTAGCGAGTGCCATGAAGATGGTAGACACATGCTGACTGTTACCCATCTTTTCTGAAACAAAAACCTCGAGCACCAAATGTAGGTAGCTGGTTCAAAGCAATCAGAGGGAATTTCTCTCCAAACACACAGCTGAACAGTGGAACTCCTTGCCACAAGGCGTGCTATGACCTTAGGTACATTCAGAGAGCGGTTGGACAAGCTGATGGATAAAAAAAAAAATTCAGGTGCGCAGAAATAAATCCTGGTTCTGGATGTCCCGGAGTTGGGAACAGAGCTGGAAGTATTATACATGCTTTCTCTATTCCGACATGCTTCTTCAGGCATCCGCTTTTGGCCAACAACAGAGACTGCATACTGGGCCAGTTAAAACATTGCTCTAACCCAGTACTGTTGCTCTTATACTCTTATGTCGTGTACGGGCCTGCTAAATGGAGACCGGCAGGTGTCACTCCCCCCCCCCCCCCCTTCCTTTGCAGATGTGAGAAAGAGCCCGACAGAGCCAAGAGCGTCATTTTCAGAAGAGCATTTTAAAGAGAAAGAGGTAAGGACCGCACACCTCACATTCACAGAAAAAGGGTGAAGGGAATGTCTACATGGCTCAATGCAAGGCAGCGTGGGGAAGCGAAAAGTATCACTTAAGATACAGCTCACATATAGGAAGAGACATAACTGAGCAGCACAAAGCAAGGCCTTGCAGAGATCACTTTCCACCTCTGTAAGCCTTTTTTTAAAAAAAAAATGATCTTGTTTTTTGTTGGAAAGGCAGAGAATAAGCATCCATATCACAGAAAAGCACATGCTTTTAGTTGGAGCAACTTTAGTTACAGCTCCATGGGAGAAACCAAGACCTGGAAGCATTTGGAAAGAAATCTGCAGCTTGATGCAAGAATCCCTGCAGCTAGGAAAGCCAGCCTGTGATAAAACCCTTAGGTGTCCCATGTTTTGGTACTTCCGAGGGGCTGAAAGGAGACTGGATCAATAGCATTTGCATCATATTTGCATTGTATTAATTTCATGCGTCTGTCTTCCTCTGGTGACCTGTCTGGGACAAATATAGGAATCCTGCCCCACTTTTGATACCTTAATTGTCTGTAGGATGAAAGAATTAATGCTGCCTGTAACTAGTGACTCGATGCAGGCCGAGGGTGTTGGGTTTCCTACTGGCAGTGAATTTTCTGCTACCTGGCTGGTGTGTTTTGGATTCAGGAATAAGGGATGTCTTCCACTGGTCAGACTGCCTAAGAACCACTTGGTGTGAGGGTTTTATTTTTTTCCCCATAAGCATTCTTCTAGTGTTCTTGTTTTGATTTAGTGGTTATTTGGGTGGTTTTTTTAACAAATGCCCTACTATATCAGCAACCCAGCATATTAATGGTGGTGACCTGTCTCCCCGTCCTCTTTCATGGAAGATTTTAGTAAGCTTTTGATCGTAAATTTGTTGTAAGGGTATCAGGATTTATATTATTGTTGTGAGCAGACCAGATATTCTGTAAAACCTCCCGAACTAGACCTTTAAGGCACGGTGGTCTTTTCCTAGGTGTGTCGCTGGGAGCACAGACACATTTCGCACATCCAGCCTCTTTGTGCTGCCATGGAGGCACCGGGATGGCATTCAATGCAGATGCTTGCTGTACGCTGCAGTACCTATGTTTTGAGGACTTGTGGATTTACGCTGGTGGGGGAAAGTTTAGGTTTCTGTGGGCGTCCTGAGCTTGTCCTTCAGAACAGGACAGAAAGGTTTTGGTTTGCATCCAGATTTTGCTGACAAATTTCACACTCAGTTCCTTTATTGCCCTTGTTGTCCAACATGGAAACTAGCAGGCATCCACTCTCCCCCATCTCTTCCAAAAGTCTCGGCGTAACTCGTAACTCTATTGTATGCACTTGCAAGGTTCAGAATAGAGAAATTAATCTGTGAAGCTATCAAATTTGTGAAGTGCTATCAAAGGTAAAGGTCTTTACTTCAAGCTTTTGTCTCACAAACGCCTCAAGTCCTCAGTGTCTACGGAGGTCCCGCCTGCGTGCTGGAGGTTGGCCCTGCCTTGACCCAACTAGAATTGGAGACATCCTGACCTAAATTTGGCTGAAGTGGGCTGACTCTGTAGTGCATGCCAAGGGTATGAGACTGCCCATTCATCGCAGCTCTCACCATCTGCTGTCAGCAGCGAAGGCCACCCAACACCCCCCCTCTCTTACTTATGTGCAGCAGGTCAGTATAAAATGCTGCATGTTCCCACATCCTCTCATTTGTGACCCAAGTCTCAAAACTTTCTTCTGTGTTGACGAAGATGGCTATAGTCAGAAATGGCAAAAAGAGAGATTTTTTTAAAACTGCAGGGTCCAAGTCTTCTTCCCCACTTGCTGAGAAGAGAGGCAGTGTACGCTAACTTTGTAATTTCTTCTAAACAACCACAAGTGCCATTCCCAGAGCTGTGCTTGGCATCCGCCTCATGCTCCTTTCAGCCACTAGACTTCCCTCCTTTCCCTTTGATTCTTCCATTATCTCCTGTGTACTCTGCCTGCTCTGGCTACTCCTTCAATTGAAGGCCGTAGCTTTGCTTCCTGAGATTCAAACAGGCTGCCACCTTTAATCAATAACAATTCCCTTTTTTTCCCCCCCAGAAAGAAGTGCCTGTCTAGCAGACAAAAGAAAGCACCTCTCACATAAAAGTGGAGCAGAACTAATGTATTTACTGTATTTGCCTATTTTATTATTCCTTGGAGATGTATTAGTTTAACAGGTTTATTTATGGTACGTGAAAAGTTAAATATTCCTTTGTCCTTGGGATTTGCATAAACTGTTGCAATGTGAGATTCTGGGGGGTTTAATGAGGTATTTGTCAAAATACTTTCCCTGGTAGATTTTTTTTTTTTTTAATACCTTTGAGACCATAAAGGATCATTTTACTACAATACTCTGCTTCTATGGGAGCCTGTGTGAGTGGCTTGTAATATCCTCTGGACATATTCCCTCTAGATGTCTGACTTCCCTTTTGGAGCAGTGAGAGACAAGGGGAGCCTGGAGGATCCCTTGCAGACCCTCCCCTGGGCGAGGATGGAGCGGGGCTGTGGGACCTTTCTGCATCCTGCCTGGGTCCTTGGGGCCAGATCAGGGATGCTGCAGAGCCTGCCCAATGGTCATGGGCCCCCATGTGTGGCATTAAGACACACAACAGGGTTTGCCCGGGCTTTTAGCGTAAAATCCTCCAAACCATAGCGTCTCCTCCCCCAGCTCTCTTGCTTAGAAGAGCAGGGAGAAGCAGCTTAATGTCAAAAAAGATCTGGAAGAAAATGGCTGTGTGTGGTGTTGATCTGAGGAAAGAGCAGTGAACACGTTGATGCTCTGGGCTCTCAGCATCCAGGGCAGCCTTTATCTTTACTATAAGGACACCAGCCATAAGAGCTGGGCTTTACTGTAAGAGCTTTACCATAAGAGCTTCATCAAACCCACCACTGTCATGGATTTCAATGTCAGCCTCAAGTGGCACAGAACTCCTCCTGAACTAGCATGGCAATGATGCCCTTGTCAGAAAAGACGCAGGCTCCAGGTGGTGTCAAGTAGATGACCTGTCCCTGACCAGGTCCAGGAAGATTCACCTCACCTGCCTGAGCAGGGAGAGCCCTGGTCCTCCTCACCACCCAAAGCCTGGGTGCCACCACGCTGTAGCCTGCAGGAGGTCCCAAGGGGAGGGTTAGCTGCTGCTGGGACACTGCTGGGGCTGGAGAAGCAAGAAGGAAGCTTGCTCCGGGTATAGGGAGCAGGGTCTGTCCTGAGACTCCAGCCAGAAGGGAGAGGAAAACAGGAGGAAAATGGGAGCAGTAAGTAGTGCCGATCCCCCTATTTAAGGACACGGATAGAGACAGAGGGAAAGAAAAAAAGGAAAGAGACAATTATGTAACAGCATTATTTACAGGTCTGACAAAATTCTTCACAACTTCCGTATGTCCTTTATTGTGCAAAGTAAGCCAGACATGGAGTGAAAATTACAGCTAGTTAGGGATACCTTCATTTTTACTTCAGTAATTCTTCTGAGAATTAGAAAACACTGAAAGTTTCCTTTAAAAAAAAAAAAAAAGACAGGGAAAAAAGCTGCACCAGAAAATAAACTAATCCCTAATTATCAACTTAGTGGAGTGAATCAATATTTACCTCAAAACACACTAACAATATATATAAACACATCCTCATTCCTTCTCAGTCTGTGTGGGTGTTGATCTCCAGCTATGGCTCACTAGGCACAACCTGGGTAGTACTTAACCCCTGTTGATCCCAAGATGAGACAACGCAGGCTCAGCTTGCACCGGAAGTCCGTACTGAATCATAGCAAATCCCCATGCACTGGTGACTGGTACAGAAGCAGGAGGTACGGACAAATTCCAGTATGAAGTGCAATACCTAAAGACGTGCAGAAAAAGGGGATGTGGGCAAGAGACATGGTTGGGACGGCGAGGTCCTTTTCAGGTTTCGGGGGTTTTTTTCTCATTTGTATGTAGTGAAATCACCGTGCAGGATGTTCACAGTGTTGGGGCTGTGCTGAGGTCCTTTCTTCAGCATGGTTTCTTTGCCTTGTATCTATGAGTTCCTTTCTAGCAAACTGATCAAGAGCCCACTGAAGATGGTCAGTCTTTCCATTGGGCTGTAATGGTCTTTCGATCAAGACCCACAAGGTCAATTCCATAAAGTTTTAACTGATTTTGAGTACCCTCAATTCTCATTGAAATGCTAGTAGTCAGCATTTCCAGAGGTGCCTTATAGATTGCGGCTCTAGATCCACTATGACATGCAATGAGTAATTTATTTGTTTTTCAGGTGACTTTTCCAAGGTCACCTGAATCATATGTGATTGGATGGACAGGAGAGGCCATCTCTATGGACACAAATACCTCCTCACCCTCACGTTGGCAAGAGAGGCAGGATCGATCAGCACTGTCATACACAGTGATAGACAAGCCCAAAAAATTGGGTGCTATATTATAGAGTCAGGTTTCTATTTACTGTAGGGCTGTTACAGCTCCTAAAATATTCATTCAATTTTTAATAGGTTATCTGTTAAGCTAAAAGAGAAAATTAAAAAGAGTGCAGTTCTCCGAAACTAAATAAACACTCTTGCTGAATGGAAGCTTTAAATTTCAGAGTACATAGCTAGCTTTAAAAGCTGAAGTGAACCCATTCATTATTTATAAACACTTATAAATTTTAAGTAATCTGCTAAGAGTTATTACCTAACACTTGCTTTTCAGTGTCCAAAATATACTTGCTGCATGTAGACAGTTAGTGAGATCTTCAGTGAGGCAAAGGAATGAATCTGCCCTCTTGGTGGGCTGAGGTCTTCCAAGCATCAAGGCTCCTGCTGGCCATCTCTCCAACAGGGGTACGGTGCTTCTTACAACACTCGCACTCCTCCCACCTGGAGGGGATGCAGTCTGAAAGCAAGACAGATCTACGCTATCCCCTAGGTCTCCGCTATAGTCAACAGCAATGAATAAAGCATCTTCTGCAAGTAATTCACTCCATCCTAGGAAAAATGGGGCTTTTTAGGAATGATTTTAGATTGAATATTAGGAAAAATTACTCCACCAAAAGGGTTGTCAAGCATTGGAATGGGCTGCCCAGGGAAGTGGTTGAGTCCCCATCCCTGGAGGTATTTAAAAGATGGGTAGATTTGGCACTTAGGGACATGCCTTAGTGGTGGACTTCGCAGTGTTAGATTAATGGTTGGACCTGATGATCTTAAAGGTCTTGTCTAATCTAAGTAATTCCGTGGTTCTGTGATTTGTCCATTTATAGTCCAGTCTGAGTGACATTCCTGGCAAAGACAAATGCAAAAGGACTACAGTACACTGGGTCTCCAAAAACCTGCCTGGTAGGGATGGGTTACTAGGATGGCATTTATCCACAGATACTACAGCTCCCAGGCCTCCCTGCTCCACCCTGGCTGATGTGCAAGCTGCACTGGTTGAGACAAGGGACTGCAGCCCTGTACTTGGCCTTTTGCACATTCTTCCAGTCTTATTCACATTTCTAAATGCTTTCTGTCTGTACTCATCTAATCCTGTGGGCTGCCATTTGGTCTCTCAGGGAGTGCAAATGCAAAGTCACTCAGACTCCCAGGGAGCTGCGCTGCCTTCCTCGGCCGAAGGCCAGCATTGACATTCCCAGCTATGCCTTCTTTGCTCAAGGGGGAAGATGGGAGCGCTGTTCTGTGCTTGGTGCAGTAAATAGATACTTTAGGGGACTCAAAACAGACATGGTGGGAAAAAGAAGTTATGATCATGCATATCCTCACACCTACCCAGCTGCATTTCTGCACATTGCCTGAAAGACTGAAAGATTTGACTGCAAGAGAGCAGAGTTGTGGCTGTACAAACAACCGTACCGGGTTAGACAAAAGGTTCAGCTGTGAGGCATCTACCATGCAAGAAAGCAGAAACAGTGCCTAGGAGTTAGCTACTTCCATCCATTATCCTCTTTGGTTGCCCCTTTAATTCTCAGAAATATAAACAACATTATCACCAAAACTAAGTTTAAGAAATGGAGATAATCTCTCGCTTGCACACTCTCTGTCATTTCTTTTTGCCTCCGTCAAAAATATGAAAGCAAGCTTGAACTGCTGAGGAGAGAAGCAGCTGCACCGGTGTCAGAGCTTCTCCAAGGACATTTCTCAAGAGGCCTGGAAAAGGATTACACTGTAGCTGGTAACAGTAGGGGATGTTGATTTTCAAATCCCTTTTATTCAGCATTTGTGTCAGCGTTTTCATGCGTGTTACCTCTGGGCTGAGCCAAACATAAATCTGTTCTTACCGATCTTCTCATTAGCATGCATGAAACAAACAGTAGCAGAGTGGGCACCCGCGCCAAATGATAGCAATCCATTTCTATAGCTTTAGGAGGCAAAGAGGAGGCGAGGAACAGCGGAGTCTGACAGACGGACCCAGTAGTGCTGCCGCTGCAAGCCTGTGCATGGTGCAGAGTGTCAGGCTGGTGTACACAAGGTGGGGCGTGTGGCAGCCCAGTGTGTCAGAAGCAGGTACAGGTACTGGAGTTTTGGTCTTGGAAAGCTGGGACGTCTACTATCCATTGGTGAAACAAACTTGCTTTCATGCTAGGTTTGTCGTCTGCTTCCATATCCAAACCCAGAGAAGAAGTGATGTGGTCTTTTCATTTTTTCTGTCACTGGCTCAAACCAGCCCCACAGGAAGAAGGTCCCAGATTTTTTCCTTTTACCACTTCGATGATGGCTGACTTCTGTATGCAAAATACAGTGATGTCCTAGCTCCTCAAAAGCGTTAGGGATCATCAGCAAAGTAGGGAGCATGGAAGAACGGAATTTTCTCTGCTGTACAAAATCTACTACGCTGAACCAATGTTGCTTCATAATTACATTTATATTTACTGTGAAAGCTTAGGCATGGGGGAACACAAGATCTGCATTTAGAGTCATGCTAAAGAACAAACATTATGTGCCTGTAACTGCGGTAGCTGGACTTTCTCTTTTCATGCAGCAAAGCTACTGCAAATAAGGCATTGTACCAGACTCAGCGAGAGAGTCCATATCGCTAATGACACCGGAAGGCTGAGAAACTGGTGTCTATCAACAACATCCCTTGTGTTAAATTAATGACATGTACCAGAAGCAATGCGGGAAGATTGTTGTCTTGGTCCCATCTGGGTCCTGTGCTGGGGAAGCAGAAAATGATGGTGCTTTTTGGGGAGAAACATTTGGCTCTCTAGCTAACCTTTTTTTTTTTTTTTTTTTTTTTTAAATAAGCCACAGCATCAAGCCCTGGATGCTTTCTAATTCTTCTCAATCCTTTGGGAAATGCTCTGGTGAAGAAGCAAAGTATACTGCAAAGAACATTGCCTTGACATGGAAAGGGCAGAGCTCTCCTCCACAGCTAACTTGAGCATATGGAAGTGGAAAGACCATATCTCTATTCTTTAGCAAAGCAAGGGTTTTTATATTGGTAGAAAATGTTTGAGATCCAGCATCTCAATCTACAGGTCTCCCTCAGCTTGTCTAGAGGACCAACACAAAGTCTTCTGCCTGAATCCCAATGACTTTCCTTCTCCAGGAACCTTGAAAAGAGATGATATGGCAGGATGCTAGGGCATTACTACAGACCCCTTCAGTGAACTCCATTAAGCTGAGGGACGGGACAAGCTATCAAACAGCTGGAAGCTTCCTTGCTCAGCCTCTGCCTGTGATGAACACGGAGCCCCTTAGGGGGGTGATGACCGTCATTTTAAGTTTCATGCTCCCAATACCAGTATTTCAGGCTTACTCCAGAGTAGTGCCACCCCCATGTGCCCAACAGTAAATACGTACCTCATGATTCAGACTGCACTTTTAAAAGCAACCAGGTCTAACACTAGGCGCATCTGTCCCTTGGTGTTACTGGCTGCAGAAACTGGCCCATCTTAACTTCATTGGCCCACTGAGCCAACAGGTTTCTGTGTAACATTTTTTTATTAGCTTATTTAATTGAGATTCTCTGGTGGGATGCAGCACAATCTTCCCATGACTTTTCTTCAGCCAAATCAGTGGAATTTAGCTCCCCTCTGTCCATAAATTGAGCACAGAGCCCTACCCTTCAATACCTAAACAGATTATCAGTTACCTTACACTCAGAAAGATGAATAAGGAGCACAGCACAGCTATGCCATATTTTGTGGGGCCAAGCTTGCCTTATCACTTCCAGATGACACCTCTGGACAAATACGAGCCCTCAGGATACCTACACAGGTTGGACAGTGCCCCATCAGCATCACTCTTCCCAGAGAAGGGCACTCTCTATGCATAAAATCTGCCACAAGCATCTCTTTGTGGCTAATTGTCTTGTCCCGCTACCTGTCCTCTTAGTGTCCTGTAGTTAAGCAGGAATTAAACATGATTCCCAATGTTTGGGGCTTGTCCTCTTTAGTGTTCCCACCTCACAGTCCCTGTGGCAAGAGGCAGGGCAAATTCCTACCCTAATGCTGGTGCCTGGCCCACCCTTGTTTCCATCCCTCACTCACCTCTGGAGCAGGTGAGTTGGCCATTCCTGGGGAAGGCCAAACAAAAACTTACCCTGATGAAAGACAAAACAGAAAGGAAGGGAACTGGATTTCCCTTAACCTCTGATTTTGCTTTGTCTAAATCGTGTGCAATGTTCCTGCTCTCCGAGATTCAGCAGAAGGCCAGGGAAACGGGCAATCCAGGTGTGCATGGAGTGTGATGGTCCCACTCGTCTTCCCTCAAAGGCTGTGGGTGGCACTGGGGGAAGACTCTGGGCACCCTATGTTTTCCCCTCTCCTGTTGCCCTCTGACTGAAAAAGCAAAACAGCACACCACCAACCTGCTGGGATGTGTTTTATGCCAGCTTTAGGATTTTTTCCTGAAAGACGGTAAAAGGCCTCACAGTGAGTATCACGCCCTCCCGTGATACTTTGGTTACAGGATTTCTTACCCTTGGAAATCGCCCAACGTCCCAAGCAAGGCTGCTTTAGAGCAGAGCTGGGCAGGTCTGGATTTCAGCAGTTTAGTGTAACTATCGGTGGGTTGATAGGAGGAAACTTCAAACTCTCTTTCCTTTATCAAAAAAAAGTGACTCAGATGTACATCACATACCACAATTCTTACCATGCTTTTCTGGCTTCCTAACACTGAAGCATCATCAAACTGTTGAAACGGCCAGTTCCCAGTAACTTAATTGGTCAACAAGATCGGCTTGTGTTTCTCTCACTTATGAATTATTCTCCTCCCTCCACAATAAATACATTCACTGTTTAGGACATATTTACACTGAGACTTCAAGACCAAATGTTTTAAAGAACCGAGCTAGATGCTGAGAGTCTTCAGACTCGCCATGAGAAGGTGCATTCAGTCCCTGCACCAGACGCCCCTCAGAAAAGGCAACGCAGCAATACTGCAGTGCTGTAATGGTTTTAGTTGCCCCAAAAGCAGGCTGCTGACAAAAGGGGCACCCTTAGCCATTTTTTTTCCCGCTCCATCCCTTGTTCCATCATGAGTGTTCATGGGGCGCAAGGAAGGTGGATCAGAGAGTTGACCCAATGAAAAATCAACCCAAGCAAACACAAAAGGTGGGTGCAGGTCTGCAAGAACACTTGCACTGGCACGGGGCAGGGCTGGGAACGTGCTTCTGGAGTGGAGCGGAGGGAGGGCTTCCAGCCTCCACTTCGGTCAGCTTCATGAATTAGGAAACCACAGCCTGACGGCAAACCAGCTAAAGGAACTAATAGGAAATGCTGCGGGAAACCACTCGAAGGAACTAATAGGAAATGCTGTGATTAAAGACCTTTTGCTGGGCTTTAGCAATTAAAGCAGAAGGAGGAAAAGGGGACTTTCATGAAATGCTTAAAAGCACATCTCAGAGTACCCCCTGCTCCCTTCCCTACCCGAGAGGGGAACCTGGATGCCTCCCTTCATAGTGAATATCCTAAGTATTGGGTACATTTGCCTGTGAGAGCAAAGGCAGCACCTCATTCAGCTGTGCTGCATTAGCTCCGTGTGATTTAGGCACAGCTGCCAGCTCAGGGCCCACCAAGGAAGCAGCTCTTCTGCTGAATCATATGCAATCCCAGTCAAGGGCCAAGGTTTAAAAGAGGCCTTGAGCAGCTCAATCTGTTTGAGTTTCTATACTGGGCAGTGGAGGTTTGGTGCTTTACTGGTAGCCTGTGCAACTAAGGTGAGTGCAAAGAAACATCTGTGGGACTTAGGTAGTGAGTTCAGGCGTGGAAAGTCCACTTGGTGAATATGGCTTGCTCTGCCGAGTTGTTTGTTGTTTTGTTTTGTTTTTTTTCTAAACTCTACTTTGAGATTTTAAAACTGGATGGTTTGGCTGCTGTCTGTAGTATCTAGCAAGTGAAGAATCACAAGATACTTCACCTTTTCCTACTTTATAATGCTGGTGCTGGCACACATATATATGTAGGTTTTTTCATCTGAGGAAAAAAAAAAATTCTTGATTTAAACAAGAAGCATTTCTAGCTTTGTTGGCATTGAATTTCTGGGTTTCCTTTCCTAGCTGACTCTATTTTCTGTTTCCTGTGTTCTAGTGAAATATCAATCTGCTTGCGGTAGAATGTATGAGTCTTTATTTAGTGAAAAGTAATAACCTTCTATTAATCAAAACAGAAACAAAAATACCTCTTCTAATATTAATGCTTGTAATCTACCTTTAAAAATACATCCGTACCCTCCCACATACACCTCCTCCTGGTTCTAAATTAATTGCTGGTGCTAGCAGTGCCATCTCTTGCATGAAACCTAAAATGGAGTTTCTGACCATTTATAGTCACTGTGATTCCTGTAGCACTCTTGTAAAGCACTGGCACTACAAAATCTGATCTCTAGTTACGCTTTCCCTTCCACTTCAACCAGATATGAAGTTATTTGCTGGCTGTTATCTTAAGTTTTATAGTCTTAAGCACTGTTGAGTAAGTGTGTTCTGCCTTGGAAGTATCTGTGCTGTAAGGTGAGTGACACTACTTCCTGTAGAACTTTGTGGAGAATTTTGGGAAGATTGCACTGTATAAACAACAATTATTTACTATAAATATCTTCTGAAGAATAGGAAGGGCATTACTGCTTGCAATTCATCATTGCTGATGAACCTCCATAATAACAGAGATGCTATTTTATACAAACTTGTGTAACTGTAGTGAAAGGCGAGCTGAAGTAAAAACAGTATGTAAGGATATGTTAGTAAATAGGGGATGATGTTGGGCTGATGTGTTAGATGCTGGGGGTACTCACTGAGAGAATAGCCTTCTCTTTTAAGTGCTAAGTGTGCTCAAGCAATAAGCTGTTGATGTCCTTTTTGCCTGCAAGTATTAGATAATAACACAAGATGTCAATATTGGAATTGGTGGTAGAAACCAGTGCCCAAGCCTGTGCTTTAGTCACCAGACCATGTGGCTCACTGCTGTGCAGGGCTGTGGGTGCTGTAGTGCTCAGCTGTAGAGCCTAGGCTCCCGGCTTAGGTTTAGGCTCCCTGTGTAGTGTCTGAGGGGAGAGAAATAGCGCAGAAAGAGACCTATGGAAACCTGCTCATTAAACGAGGGCACAGCTCAGGGTCAGCAGGCAACTGCCAAAACCGAGGCAATTGGGAAGTGCTGGTGTGAGCAAGTCTTCATCCCTGCCCACGCAGGCATTACACATAGCGAGGCCCATCTGCTTGTCTGGGACTTGCTGCTCTGAAAGTGGGATTTGATTATATGGGGATAACAGCAGGGATACCATGTTCTGGAGGCCCCTCCTTGGGAAGGTTGTTGCTGCCTCTATACTGAGCATGTAGCTTCTGCAGGTGTGTTGGCTTGAGGGCTGGGCTGGTTTGTCTCTGGTCAGGAAACAGAGACATTGGGGAGAGACTTTAAAAAACAAAATGCAAACAATTCCCCTGTGGCCCCACAGAAGACAGGCCCTCTATTATTACTGAGGGACAAATAAGTTGTGACAGAGGGCAGGACCTGTCTTACATGTGCACTGCTGTCAGATCCTCTGCTGATCACAGGTGTGTGTTGCTGTGTCTGTTGATGGAGCAAGCAAGCAATCTTTCTTCTCCTTTAATGCATCCAAAGGGTATTCTCATCAGAATAATAGCCGGGTGGTCACAGCAGTTGTGCATGACATAGGGGAATCCAGGCTCTAAGGGTGTGTATGAAGAAGAAAGCCTATGACTTTAGCTCTGGTCAGGCTGAGGCAGGAGCTCAGCGCAGAGGTGCTCCAATCGTATGTACGAGAGAAGCAAAGTTAAGCTTGGAAATCTGTGTTGTGCTGGTTCAAGTGTTACCTATACAGGGGTGCAGTTGTGTGGCGTTCTTATTCCTTAGCCCCTCCATGGAAAAAGCAATGGCATGGACTTGTCTCTGGAGTTTATTTTGCCCATAGCTTTGCACAAGCAGCACAGCGAACATCCTGGCTTTGGGAAACCAGGCTAAAGGCGTCTATGCGCTTCTGGAGGGAATGAAGACACCTCCAGTCTCAGTGACTGGGGGGTGGGTGTATGATGGGAAAGGAGATTAGGGGTATTTAATTGCATTTTTTTTAGACCTATGTGCTTCTGTCTAATTGCCACAATAGGTGCTCCAGCCTATTACTGGATCTGCCTAGTCCTGAGTCTGCGTTTTAAACCTTCTGGCAAGTGTTTTACTGCTGTTCTGTGTTCTGCCAAAAGCTTATCGGATATTAATGTGCCTTCCTGTGGCTTGAATGAACCAGGTCCCTTTAGCACTTTTTACGAAATGCAGGAAAACCACTGATCCCATTTGCTTTCAGCACACCAAACATCTCTGCCTCCCAATGAAATAAGTCTGAGAGCTGCAAATCCTCACATTTCTCTTGGTGCTTCACAGGGGTCAAGCGTATCAGATGACCTCTGCTTTGACCACTGCCGCAATCAGTATAAAAGTTAATTATTGGGTGTGGTGAGCCCCTTCCATCTTTCTGCTAAAATCAGTCAGAACCAGGGCTTTAGGTAAAGACAAAGAGCTGACTGTGGGTCTCTTCTCCCCAAGAGTAGAGACCATGTCCAGCACCCTCTGTGGCCACAGCAGGCACAGGCTGCAGAAATAGCACTATTCTGCTCGTACTCGGCTTTGCGTGAGACCAAGCTCTGAATGCTCCTGGCTGTTTTTCAGTCAGCAGTCACTTGTCAATAGGCCTGGTCAGTAGATCAGACCAAGCTTTTGCTAAGCTCCCACTTTATGATTTCCAGTTCAGTGCTGGGTTTGTTACACAGTGACTGAAGTTGTCCCAGAGAGGAGATTTTTATTTTCTTGAGCCGAGAGCTAAGTCTGTTTTATTTAATAGAAGTGGAAGTGTAGCACTGCTCTGTGGATCCCTCCAGCTGTCTAAGTTTTACTACCATGGGTATGGTGGTGTAAGTTCTGCTAATCTTAAATTGATCAAGGGGACACTGTCCCCAGTGACAGCGGGGGAACAGTATCCCCAATATAGTCTGATAAATGCCAATTTTGTTGGCTTTCACTGTGTATCTTCAGGGCCGAAGTCCTTCCCTGTAGTTTATGGAAGGACTGGACTGAGTCAGAGATGACTTGGTCAGCTGTGCCGTGTTTGAGTGTATCTGTGCACAGTGGCTCAGCTTGATTTTCCTTTGAAATTGTTTTGATCAAAAAGGTGAAAGCACTTGCGAACTTAAATATAGCTGTACTCAGAAACTGAAGGATATGAACCTTTAACAATCCTCCATTTCCTTCTGACTAAGAGAATAATTAATCATAAGTAGCTTAAAAGGACCTCAAAGCATTATATAAAGGAGGTATTCCCATTTTTAAATAAGGCTGGCAGAAGGCCAGGGGTGAAGTGGTGTGTGTCAGGTCAGTAGCAGAGCGGGTGATAAGACCTAATTCTCTTGCACAGTGATGCAATGTTCTAAGCACGAGATCAAACCAACCCTCATCTACTGCTGTAGTTAAACTTGTCTTCAGCGAGCAACTTGCATTCTTAAAGGCTTGCAACAGTATAGATAATGTGCCGTATTGGGACTGTAAATGGAGTGCCATTTGCTTGAAATTATTTCAAGCAAAAGCTTCTGCTTTTTTCCAGCATAATCTAAAAGAGCTTTATTGATGTCCTGTCTACCATCTGTTTTACATATGAACCTTGTGACTCCTAGTCTTTCAAGCTTGTTAATTAGGCCAATAAGAAGCATACCACAGGAGCTCTGAAATGCAGCTCTGCAATGAAATGCTGGTGGCACATCTCTGCCAGCACAAGCTTCTTCTCTTTTTTTTTTTTTCCCAAGTCTACAAGCAAGTGCAAGTTCCCTGGATGGGGAACCCTTCTGTGATCAGCCCCTTTCTTTACTTAGGGGAGTGGTGCAGCAGTAGCTATTGGCATTGCCTCTTGCCTTCTCACTTATTGCAGGAAGAACCTGGGCAGGGGAAGGCTTTTGTGTATTTTTCTCCCTTGCTGTGGCACAAGCTGGATTTTTCCAGCTGCACCACACCTCCATTGAGCTTGTCAGGAGCTCAGTGCTTGAAGGCTGCCAGAGGTACAGACAGTGTGAGCACCAGTGTGGGCTTCCATGGGCATCCACCTCAGTGGATTAAGCAGAGAGCTGTTTGGAGGAGATGCAGTTCTAGGCAACACAGGCCTGCATTCGGTATGCAAGCCACTGCTAAATGCTGGAGTCTTCTATTTCCATTTACTGGCTGCTCTTTCCAAAGTCCAGTTTTGGTCTTAGTTATGCACAAATATAAAATGGTAACAAAAATGCAGAGGACCTGCCCGCTTGTTCTTCTCTTCTGCCTCCTGTCCACCACAACCACCTTGTAGAGCTGTATACTTGGAAACAGAGATGCAGTTGCCTTTCCTGCTGTGCCACCACCTGGGAAGGGATGCTGGTTACCAGGAGACTGCCATGCCTTCTTGCTGGCACAGCTTCAGGCATGGGCAGCTGGGAATGGCTTGCCAAGAATTGGCTTGGATTTTATTTATAAGAGTGTGATAAATTGTCCCCAGCAACTTCAAGGTGTAAATCAGTTGATATCTCTATAAACAGATGCAGAAAGTCTTTAAAATTAATGTCTATTCTAAAATGCCATCTGATAAAGCACGTCTTTTCCTAGAAAGAGATGCGTGGCCAGGCAGCTCCCCCCTCCTCTGCCTTCCCAGCTGAGGGAGAATGCTGCCCTCTCTTGGCTACAGAGACAAGCTATGTTTGCCACCAGAAACTACCCCACAGGGGCTAGTATTTCTTCTGGCCACTGGAAGGACACCATAGCATCCAGCTGCAGGAGACGGTGACTTGCAGGAAGCCTGAGGCATAGCATCAGGATGTAGATTCCAAGCTCCTGAGAGTTGTCATATGGCACGTCACATAGGGCTGCTGGCAGGGTTTGGTACCCGCTTTGGTGTGCTTGCATACAAAGTGGTCAGTGTAGATGCATTTAAACAGGCAATGCTATAATTCGGGGGTTTTGGGGGGAGGGAGGGGAAACTCTCCATATTTGTTCACTTGTACATAAATGCATGGGCTGAAATCTGAGCCTAGAGCCAGGGTGAAGGCTACACCAGATCAGTTTCCTTCCTGTAGGTGGGCACTGGGGCTGGGACTCTGCTCAGGTCTACTGGAAATGCTTGTGTTGTCTTTACAGACTGATTGCACAGTGCAAGGGCTTGGTTTCTCCTGTGCCTTCCTCCAGTGTCTGCAAGAATGGGCTGAGCACAGGCATTCCGGTGAACAGGAGACATTGCTCTGCCACATGCACAAGTGCAGTGTTGGGGCTTCTCAGGGATTTATTACCAGGGAAGCAGTTCTACCTTCCACTTTTCAGCAGAGTCCATGGTGACAGGATGTCTGTCATTCAGCTCTTTGGGATCTATTTAACACTACCATCAGGTTTTCCTCCTAAATGATTGCCTTCTACAACTTCCCTGCCTTATGAGGAGTAGGAGTCAACCAAGATGGTTTACATCAGATGGAAGAGTGCAGTTCCCTTTAGACTTGCTTTTTCTCCTAAAAGACACAGTTGCTCAATGAGTTGAAGCCTTACTTTGGGGACAAAAGGGGGCAGACCTGCACAGTTGAGAGATCTGGCTAAAGTTAAATTTCTCACTAGATGTGAGCAATGCTAACGAATCTGTCAGGAACCCCCTGTGAGTGGAAACAGCAAGCTCAAATATGAGACAAGGATATCAAAATTACTTAACCCTCTCTCCCAACTTGCAGTTGGATGCAGTTTTGCCTGGGTAAGGTGTGCTGAATTCTGAGCAGCCCCAGCATCTCACAGAGTAGAAATATCCTTGGCTTCATACTGGAAAGCCGTATGTATTACCAGAAAGTTCCAAATTCATATTAATACATCAAGGAAGCACCTTCTCTTCCAAAGAATCCCAAAGAGTGATACAGACAACAAATCAAAGCTTATACTGGAGAAATTGCCGTAAAACTTACTGTTAAGGTCAGTCTTATAAGATTATGCAACATAGGAGCCATAGCCCCTGTGTTGCAGAAACACAACTGGTCTTTGGGCTCCCTGCTAGCTCTGAGGGCTCAACATCAAGAAGCAATAGTGGATGACTGAACATGAGGAAGGCTTTCCTAGAGGTGATGGCAGAAAGGACCCAAGGAGGCAGGATGCAGTTTTCCACCTTGGAAAGACACAAAAGTTGGAAACCCAAAATTTGGAAGAACACCCTGGGAATTAAATATCAACACTTGTTAGGGCCTTGCTTTCTGAATGTGGTGATCATGGCGGAGCAGTGGCTCAGCAATGATTCAAAAGGAACACTGCCATCTAGTGCACTTTGAATAGAGCATTTTCATACTACTTGGAAAATAATGTGATTTGGGCCTGTGCGTGTATTTTTATGTTGTATAAAGAAACAGTGTTTTAACTTGCAGGTGATCTCTAAATATGAAGAAGAGGCGGGGGAATGAACAGCCCCCTTCTAACACTCCCATTACGCACAAGTAATCCTTTTAGCTGGAATCTGATCTACAAAATGGGTTTCCACAAGCTCTCTGGATGTAAGCTTGTCCTACACATTGCCTTAGCAATGTCTGATTCCTTACTAGCAGTGGATGACCTGTTGAGATGGTGGCACAGTCACCTATCTTGTGTGCCCACTCATACCCGGACTGTTCCATGCCGGCAGACTCTGTGTGCCAGCAAGACTGATGGTTGTAAGGAAAATTCTTGTCTATGAAACTGAGATGGATCACACTTTTTTGAGATGACCTGATGAGCTCTATTCAAGCCAATAACAGAGCAGAAAGTGTGAGCAGTCCTCTTTCTGTTCAGGACTAACTTTCTTTTGTCCTAGCATGTGAGCTTCCCACATGCTGAGGTGCAGGGTGGGAAATACCTGCATGTGGCACCATACAGCAGGAGACTGCCCAGTGGCAGTGGAGGGAGCTCTGCACTATGTAGCTGCTGGGGGTCAGTGGGGAATGAGGCTTAGGGCTAGCAGAATAAAGTGTCCTCAAGAAGGAGTAATCCAAATTCATTTTCAGACTTATTAGAAATCCCCCCCATTTTCTCAGTGCAAGTCAAAACAATCTGTATGGATACAAGGATGGTTAACTCTACTGGTGCTAGGGTTTTTGTGATGTGCCCTGCTCATCTGACTGGTTAGTGAACACTTCCTTCTTTCAGGGAAGGATAACCTAACAGTTTTTGGCTCTGTGGCCTCTTTCATGTAGGAAGAAGGGATATCTCCCTCTCCATCCTGCCTGTGAAGTAGATGAAAGTTCTTCCAAGGTGGGTCATGACCCTTATGGGGTTGTAGGAGGACTCAGAGGGAATTGCAAAGTATTTAGGTTAGCATTGAAATGGCTAATTAGTTTTAATTGTTGGTAGCAACTCAAAAATTAAAGCTGGTTCTCATGTTCATGCCCTGGAGCAGCAAAGCTGTTGCCTGCAGTTAAAGGTAGTCAGTTGTTCTTTCCTGGTGCAAGTGTCTTCAGCCAGTGGTTACACAGCTATGGAAAAGGGGGGGTGACCAGTTCGGTGGGCTGACAGGAAGATATAAAGTCAAAACAGCTGCATTGGTGGTGGTGCAAGGGTGGGGGGCTAGAAAGTTGTAGATCAAGTAATAGACCATTCATTTCCCTGTTATTCTCAGTGAAGTGTTGCTGCAGAGCTGGTTTTCTCCCTTGGTGAGCTCTCCCAAACTGGCCTTTAGATTGTCTTTCTGACTTGGTTTTCTGATATAAGTACTGCTGTCTGACATCAGTGTAAGCTTTCAAACTTTTTTTATGTCGAGGAAATGCACCCAATTCATTCTGCACGGGGTGAATTGGCAATGTGTGAGCATGCTGTGCAGACTGCTTGCATCCCGACAAGGCTGACAGTTCTGCTCCTACAGTCACAGCAGAACTATGTGCTTACTTAGCAACAAGCAGCTGATGAATTAATCTGATCCCTCCACTAGATGGGATGGCAGCACCATAATTTCTAAGCACTTCTGGTTAAAATGTGAAGTTCCAGCACAGCCTGCTCAATAGAACTGGTTCCCATGCCAGATACTACTAGCCAGGGGCTATGAAAGGCAAAAGTGCTTAGTTCCAGTTCGTCTTCATTAGAAAGGGCACAAAAAAGGAAATGATTCAGTGCCCCAGAGACATGATACATAGATGATTGGGGCTGACATCATCCAGCAATCAGGCAACATGGTGCCCCTGCAACCCACTAGGTCATACCCTAATGTGAACAGAAATGAGGGGGCAAGCAGAGGCTGAGAGCTGTCACTTTGGTGCCGTCACTAGATGCAGCAAGTGCTGTTAGCTGTCCAGAGAAAGGATGGACAAGTTTATTTTTGGAAGCAGTAAGGAAGTTAACATTCTTTATAGGTCTCTCACCTTAATACTCAGTACAAACTTACTCCATCATTGCTAGTACAAGTAATGTCCACTGTGCCCCTAACTGCACTTCTTGTTCATTATCTCAGAGTAATGATAGCAGATAGAATGAGTAATAACTCTACTCCTCTTGCTTTATGCTTTTAATTTTGTGTGTAGAAGTTGGGAATGTTGTGGAGTAGAGTTATTACTCATTCTTGCTTTATGTTTTTAATTTTGTGTGTAGAAGTTGGGAATGTTGTTATTACTACTTTCTCTCTGAGGAAAGAGACACAAAGAATAAGCTGCCTGCAAACTCTCAGCAAGTGTATAGCACAAACAAGCAGTTTTGCTATGCATGTCCTGATTTCCCAGCCTCTTGAACAATATTCTGTGCTATCGGGGCCCTTCATTACCATGAACTTAGCAGGAAGCTAGACACAGTCCCTTCAAAAAAACCTCTTGGATTTTTATCTTGACAGTGCAGCGGACTAGACACTGATTGTGTTGACTCTAATCTTAGTGGTACATTTTTACTGAAATTACATGTGACAATAAATACAACCTTGAGGACACTAGGTCGTGTGCTATATTTTTATATTCAGGTTTGTTTAATCTCTTTACTTCCAGTTTTCAGAATGCCAAACATCTTTGTTCTGACACAGCTCAGACAGGGTTCATGTCCTGTCAATCCAAACTGGACAGCTGAGTAGAAGGCAACAGGAGCTTGTGGGATCTGGGAAGGTGTGAGGAATAAGTAAGGATTCTAGCATGAGTTGATTAGCAGTGAAATGACTATATGCTTTGTAATTTAATGCCTAGCATTATGTTCCAGAGTTAATGTCCCCTGGAGAGGAACTGAACACTTGTAATTCCCCCCAAGCTAAAGCCTCAGAGGCCACAGAAGCAGTCAGGCAATACTGCATCAGGTATGCTCAGCTAATGCTTCCAATGCTTCCTTAGTAACCCAAAGGACTTGCATTCTGAAGCTCAGTTTCGTGGCAAAAGACAAATGCTATTCCCAGGGAATCAGGGAATACCCTGGGCCCTTCATTTCATACTTGCTTTGAGCTGAGGGCCTCTCAATTTCATTCTGGTACAGCTTTGTTTCAGTTGTCCTTACTGGTGCATATTGCATCCAGCCTAACTGCTGCTCCTTTGAACAACTGTAGCACCTGGGTACAAATATCCTGAGAGCATTGTTGCATATCGGATACTATGGGCAAGGCAAAATCTCCTCTGTTCTGTGGTTACTTTTTGCCCCATAGTGTTAATTCCACTGAAAAACACTGAGTTTTCTTACTATGTAAAAAAAGTTCCCATCCCTGCATGACAAAGAAATATAGAGGGTCAGAAATGTAGGTACAAATCTCCTGGACATCCCCTTAATGTGCTGGCATCACTCAGTTTTCAGCAACAAACACAACGACTGAAAGGGCAACTCCAGTGATTAGTACGTGCCTCTGCTATGCCTTGAAGCAGCATTTTCAAGCTGTTACTTTAGACTATGCTTGCTGTTGTCTCCCTGCTGTCCTTCTCGGAAAGTTCACAGGTCACTTGTGTGTTGCTATACTAGTTATTGCTTCTTTTGATGTGTGTGTATTATTCATGCTTTTAGCAATTGTGGTTTTTGTGTTTAGCTAGTGTTGGCACACTTCTAAGGGAGCAGCTTTTTATTCCCATTGCAGGCTTCCCCTGGATCAGGCAATGTCCACCTTGCCTGTGGTGGTGGGCCAGTTTAAGACAGATGCTGGCCACCTTGCCTGTTAGTGTTAGTTGTCTAGTAGCGAGGTTCAGAAGCTGCATTCCACAATGAGGTTCTCATTTAACAGACAATAACACAGTTCCCACCCACAGAGAGCTCACTGCCTAGGGTTATGGAAAAATATATCAAGCGGAGGTCAAAGAATAGTAAAGGGCAATAATGCAACACCGGCCACCCTGCTTTCCATGGGCCTCTTGCCTCAGGGGTAACAGTCAACCTTGCCTGCATAGGACCAGCTGTCTCTTACTTAATACGTACGTACACGCAGGCTGCACATAAACTAAACAGTCTTTAGAGTGCTAACAAATAGCAAATGCTAAATTCAAGCCAGATGTGACCCACTCCCTAGATACCAGCAAGCAGCTTCGGGCTGGAGTTCCATGCTGTTGGAGGTGACTTGGAAAGCAGGGCTGATGGGAAGGTGCCAACTCTTAAAATCCAGGGGCCCCTCTAAGCTCTCATCTTTTCTCCAGCTTAATGGAATTCCTGGACCCAGGCTAGCATCCAGCAGGGAGAGTGGCTGTTCTGATGCCCTTGCACTTTGCTTAAACACCATACTACTTGGAAGAAAGCAGGTGAGAGGTGTTTTATGTCCAAGATGTGGGTTGGGATATGTTCTACTTAGATGTTAGGAAAACAAAGGTATGTAAACCTTTAGAGTCTGACAATCTAGAGGATCCTGTTCCTCTGCGTCCCATTCCACGTAGGCATCTCTTTGTGGCCTTTGTAGATCCAGACTTTTCCTGCTAATGTTGGATCTGACTCTCATATCCAGTGTAGCAGACAACTGAGTTAATGCATGGCTGAGCAGCTGGAACTTCTGCGTGGCTTGCTAGATAAAGCAGAAAGCCTGCTGCAGAGTGCCCTGCTCCATGGCTTCAAGATGAACAGTGAACCTGGAAAAAACATCAGCGGCCTTGGTGCTCAAAGTGAATGCCTGTGGGAAAAGAGCCACCAGAATGGATTTGTGGATTAGGAAATCTTTTGTGAACAAATTCAAAGTTGCCCTTGAAATGATGTTTCTTTAATTTCACAAGACTGCTGCTTCTGAATTTTCCCCTTTTGATAAACTAGGAATTGCATCAGCATCCCCATTATTATTACTAAATAAAACTCTGTTTGAGTTTCAGTCCATAAAGCTGGATCAAATGCATTTTACTATTATGGTCTAAACATTTCATCTGGTTAATGTCTAACTTCAAGTATTTTTAATATTTGTACTTACTAAATTATTCGGAGAGAAGCTACTGATCGTAGGCCAAATGCTGATGTCATTTACACCAACAATTAGCTCAATGTTGCTCAACTCCTGTCAGGTGCTGCCAGGGCTGGAGTCTCTGGTGTCCTCCCTAGTTTCTCCCAACAGATGGCAGCCTCTTGACTTCTCTTTTTCCCTCACAGATTTTAGGTAGCAGGGATAACACCCTTATTGTATTTTTGCCTTGAACAAGATAGATATTTTTTTTGTCCTTCTTGATTTAACCTTTGCTTGTCAGGCTAATGGTGGTGGGGGAAAGAAGCCAACTCGTGAGGCCCAGAGAAATAGAGGAGTGGATTTCTCATTAATATGAGATAACAAGGACGACTTCACAGTCAAGATGTCATGAAATATATTTGACTCAGACTTTTCTGACAGCTAATGTGAAATGTTCACAGAAAAAGGAAGCAAGCCCAGCTGAACTCCTCCGCTATGGCATGTTTTGGGACACAGCTGCCTCTTGCAAACACTCTTTAGAAACTCAAAAAAGCTCTGTGACTGGTTAAAAATAAGCCTTGGCACCTTTCATGCAGACTTTACAAAGCCCTGTTACAGATAGGAATTAAGGCTCAACAGCCCTGTGTGGCAAGAACTAAGAGGCTTTTATAGATGGGGAAGTGAGGCACCAAAGGTGGTCTACACACAATTTTACTACCAGGTGTAAGTATTTTGGTGAGGGCTGAGATCTCTTTATCTTTTTGTTATAACAGTACTCTCCCCACTGTGCCGGCAGTTATAATGGTACAAAGGTAGGTTACAGTGGTAAGATTATTCCCTTTGCCCAACATAAACGTATTATTCTGATAAAAGTACTTGAATACCAATATAGTTCTGTTAATACTAGGGAGTTTGTATAGCTTTACTAAACTGGTACGGCTGAAGTGGTACAACCTTGGCATATAGATAAGGACCGAGTATCTTATCCAAATATATGGAGCAAGTAAATGACTGATCTGGGAATAGTACACAGTCTTCCTTCCCAAGCTGCTTTTCGGATTTCCCGAAACTATTCTGTTCACACTTTTTCTCACCAAAGGGTAACACAAAGCATCATTGTTTGTCAAAATGTCATGGCTTAAAGAGAGATGCATCTTATTTATAAAAGCAAGTAAAACAAAACATTCAAAAGTAGTTTTCTTCTGTCTTCCTTGCAGTGATACCTGGCATTTTTGTGCATGCTTCCAGAAGAGTGAGTTCTAGTAGTGCTTTAATTTGGCCTGATAAAATACAGGTATATGCGTGGAATTACTTGTGATAGTTTGGGGGGGGAGGGAGGTTATGGATATTTACCAGTGTTCATCTCAAGTGTATGGTTAAAAAAAACCAACAACTGAACTTTACACAAAGACTAGCATATCCAACTGTCAGGTGGAAGTACAACAGTGGCTTAATAGTGTACATCGAACTACTTGCAATATGCAAAGCATTAGAAATGGCTCTGTCCCCGAGGGATTTCATGAAGCCTTGAATCTCGGGTTTCTTCTCCATGTAGGTGTGGGACTCAGCTCACTGAGCCTTGCAACAGGGACAGCACTAATACAAGGCCAACAAGGAGGAATGTGGTCCCTGAAGAGTCTAATGCAGGAGGTAAGGGGCAGGGGAAGAGAGGTTTGGTAAAGCTGTGCGTGCAATATTGTCCAATGGTACAATGGGATGTGTGGTACCATGGGATGTGCGGTAATATCAAATGAAAAGGCAATGGGCCTTTATGGGGGCAAGTGGTAGGGCAGGGCCTGCAGCTGCACCTCTTGTGAAGATTATGTTTTAGTCACATTGTTCTCTGCTCAAGTTGCTTTATTTCTGTGGCTCTGCATCCCTATCTGAGCTGCCATGTATCTCACTGTTGTAGCAGTTCAGGTAACCCATGTTTCTATTATCCTCTACCGCTCAGCCTTTACAAACTGTCTTCCTTACATATTACACCGAAATTTGCCTCCCTTGCTCACCCCAGGAGAGCTTTATGGGCAATGTGGGCAAGCCATGGAGTTGGTCTCTCCAAGGAAAAAAACAGAGCAAGCCTGCAGAGTGCTGGCAATGTTAAGGCTCACTGAAAAATTTCAATGCAGTCATCAAGCCCAAATTAAATATTTCTAAAGTTCAGAATATTTTTTTCTTTTAAAACTTTTAAAACTTCCCCTTCTGTGGAAAAACTCTGCTAATTCAGTATTTCAGGACAAAAATTAATTTTGAATTATCTGGATTTCCCTTGGGAGGGAAATTCTGCTTTTCAATGAGCTGGAAGTGATGTATCTTAAAATTCCCCGGCAACAATCTTATATTGGTATTTTTAATTCTGAGGACCATTCCCATGAGTTTCCAGTATTTTTAAAGTAGGTCAAATTTTGAACACAAAAAAACCCTTGAGTTATGCCCCTTTCATCTTTTCTTAGGAGCAATAAGCCTTTTTGGTATTATTGCTGGCTTAAACATTAAACAGGAAGCAAATTACATTTCCAGTCATTAAAGTACAATAGAAGAGCTCTATTGTCTGAATCAGTGCAATATTAGGTCAGATTGTCACAAAATGCTCAAAAATTAAGTCATATTGAAAGAATGCAATAAATTAGACTTTTTAATACTTTTACTATGAGCTCTGCCTGATGAGGGATTACTACTTCATTCCTGCCAATTAAGGTAGGAAATTCAGGCCCCAAAACTTGAATTCAGTAAGCAACTACATGGAATTTTGATATTCACATGCATAAGGGTACTACAAAAGTGCAGCCCATTTTAATGTCACTGTTTACAAGATTCCAAGCTTACCAGTCCTCCTACTGTGTGACCCAGACACCTTATTTTTAAGATCCACTTTAAATGACTCCACAGATAGAGGTATTTGCTTGCAACTGTTGGCTTGAAAGGAATTGTACTCTACAGGGTTTAGCTCAGACAGGACAGAGGTGTAGAGCTACAAAGTGGCCTTTTGTTATAACACTCCTCTAGTCAAATCCCTCCTCACAAAAATGTAATGCTAGGACAGACCTGAAAGATCTTGCAGGGACAAGTGTAGACAACACCAGACAGCATCTGACACCCAGTGCCTGGTAATCTCCCAGCAGCGCTGTCCTGACTATGTTTGCAATCTCCAATTTGACGTTACACTTGACAACAAAACCAAGCAGAAGTTGGAAACTGCTGCTGCTTAGAGAGGCAGTATGTGACCATGGAACTGACTGGTAGTATCATGTCTCCAGGTAAAGCAGGAGCTGCTGGCTATGGCTGAAAGACCTGGGGAGTTTTGGATTTTCTCACAGGTGCTTTGCTCCCCGTGTTGCAGTCCCCAGCCTGTCCCAGCAGGGCAGCGTGCCACTCAAGATCTTCCTGCTTTGCTGCCTTGGGCAACCGTCCACAGGGTGTTTGGCCCCAACCTGTTGTAACTCTAAAAGCATCAGGGATCCTGTGGCCTCCAAGGACTTTCTACTGTGCTGAACCCACAAAAGGTTTTCCCCAAGATCTGAACTGAAACACTGCTGCAGATGAAAGCTGTTACTCTTTGCCTTGATCCAGTGGATTTGCAGAACAATTTATTTATCTTCCTCTGTAGTAATTTTACTTAATGCAAGAACTTTGTAAGGTTCCCCTCTTTCTTCCCTTTTCTAGACTAAACAAACCTAGTTCCTTTGCCCTTTTTTTTGTAGGCCATGTTTTCTAAGACTCTTACCATTGCTGCTTCAAACCTTTTGGTCTCCGATCTTCCAAATCTCTTTGAAATCCAGTGTCTGAAACCAAGCACAGTATTCCAGCTGAGGCCTCCTTGGCACTGGGTATAGAACTATTTCTTCCTCGGCTTACTTCAAGCATGACTCTCCTGTTTGTACACTTGAGAATGAGATTTGCCCTTTTCACCTTTGCTTTGTATTTCACTTGTGATCTAGCCTGCTCTCTCAGATCCTCTTCTGTCATCTTTCTGCCTCCTCAGTTATTCTTCTTCTGGGAGGAAATTCCTTAACTATTTCTACAGTTCTATACCATGCTTAGCAATTCTATTAAATGCCAGATTGTTGGTTAGATCACTTTCTCAATTTAACACCATCAGTTCATGTTCTAACTGTGTCCTCAGAGAGGTTTGTAAAACATTCTTGAGCATGATTTATAAGCATAAATTTTAAAAGCGCCTTCTCTATCCCACAGCTATTAATGATGTTAAATAGAAGCAGACCCACATCATCCCTGGAAACACTCCTCCCTGCTGTGTCAGAAATTGCCAATAACTTGCTGGGCATCCCTGGCACAGCTCTTACTCCCACCAGAAATGCAGCCTCATGATCTGAGGTGGGCAACAAATGCTGTTCAAGGAGAGGAATCTCCCCCTCTGCATCTCTTTAGGATCCCCCGTCCTCCCACAGTATGCCTCTCAAATGTATGTCCATATATTCATTGCCACCTCTAACTGTTGTTACCTAGAGTTCCTAGCTGGGAGGTATCTGTTCTTGAAGGGTCATGTAATTTCTCATTCAGTAAAATAACTCGGAGGAGCCTTCAGCTCGTTCCTGGTATCTAGCTACAGACTGAAAGATTTATGTATATGAAGTGTGCTCAGCTTTACTGTCATGCGCCATTGTTTTGACAGCCCAGATGAAGTTCCAGGTATGACACTATCAAACAGAATATGCCCTAGAGAAATTATTTTTCTGAGTGTTTTACTTCACACACTGTCTCAGCTTAAAAATGCAGAACAGGCCACAAGAAAATGAAAAGAAAATTAAAGCTTTGATTCGGCAAAGAACTTCAGTGTTCGCTTACATTTAAGCAGCTACGCAGTCACATTATGCCAGTGCTTAAAATCCAAGTGCTTTGGTACAATACTGAGCTGTTTGATGGGGGTCCTTACCTTCTTTTACTACCATTTATAATTTGCTAACTTACTACTCCCATTACATTAAAAAAACCCAAGCCCCCCTCAAAAAAAAAAAGGGGTTACATAGGACATGTTCTAGTGGGGGCAACACAGATACAGTGGGGTAACCCACATGACTGGAATATGAATATAAATCACGGAATCATCTATATTAGAAAAGACCTTTAAGACCATCATGTCCAATTGTTAACCTAGCATTGCCAAGTTCACCACTAACCCATGTCCCAAAGCACCTCCTCTACCCATCTTTTAAATACCTCCAGGGATGGCGAGTCAACCACTTCCCTGGGCAGCCCATTCCACTGCTTGACAACCCTTTTGGTGGAGAAATTTTTCCTAGCACCCAATCTAAAACTCCCCTGGCACAACTCAAGGCCATTTCCTCTTGTCCTATTGCTTGTTACTTGGGAGAAGAGACCAACACCCACCTCCCTACACCCTCCTGTCAGGCAGTTGTAGAGGGCAATAAGGTCTCCTCTCAGCCTTCTCTTTTCCAGGCTAAACAACCCCAGCTGCTCCTTATAGGACTTGTGCTCCAGACCCCTCACTGGCTTTGTTGCCCTTCTCTGGACATGCTACAGCAATGCAAGGTCCTTCTTGTGGTGAGGGGCTCAAAACTGAACGCAGTATTTGAGGTGCGGCCTCACCAGTGCTGAGTACAGGGGCACCATCACTTCCCTACTCCTGCTGACCATGCTATTACTGATACAAGCCAGGATGCTAGGTAATTCCTTGTTTAGAGAGGATGATAAGACAATAAGGGGCTGGGGAGAGGGTGGAAAGATCTCCTTGCTTATTGTACATCAGTTCTGAAATCAAATACGCTAAGGGAGTGACAAGTGCTGTAAGTCCCTGGGAATGATGAGAGGAAAGAAGCCAGGCACTCTCTTGCTAAGGATCTGCTACAAAACCCAACCCATGAGACAGAGGAGCTTTCTGTAAACAGCTAGCAGAATCACCCAAGCTGATGGCAATGGAAGACTCAATTGTGCGGAAAGGACCCCAACAAGGGAAACACTGGTGACAAACTTTGACTTGGAAGATGGAGAAAGCAGCTGGAATGGGACCTCTTCCCCACATGGCTTCAATAGACAGATATAAATGCTTGTAATATGAATGTGGGAGGCAAGTTGGCCTTGGGTGGCAACTTCAGGCTGGGTGATCCATGCAGAGGGAAGGACAGAGAACAGCAAACATAACTGACTGCTAGCATGAGGGAATGGGAGAATTGTTATGTTGAACCATGTAAGAGTTGTCTGTCAGAGAAAAAGGAGCTAGGAAGCTCAGGGTTCTTCAAAGGAACAACAACCACCAAATCTAAGCTAACCTAGCATACAGGAAGGAATAGAAAGTACAGTAAGAGATGAATTTGGATAAAGCATGAGTTTTGTTTGACCTGAAACAAAAAGGAAGCAGGCAGAAAGTGGAAGGTATGTCAGATGAACAGAGTTCTGAAAGAACAGCGTAAGCATACAGAAGCACTGACAAAAGAAAAAAAGCAGAAGAGGTGTTAAGTGCAGTAAAAACTTTATAAATGTATTCATGGTAAGCAAACTAAGGAAGGACTTGGCCACCTCTTTGATGGGAAGGGATGGAGGCTGATACAGCCAACTGCCCTCAGGTCCCTTCTGGAGGAACCAGCAATGCCAGCTGACCTTGGGACTCTCGGAGAATCCTCACGGTGCTTGTGGCAACGGTGCTTATTGTCGGCTTGCTTTGGAGCTGGTTGCAAAACCAACACATCCAAACGATTCCTTCACTGTATAAATAACCGTCACTTCTGTCTGAAGGGGTGCCTTTGCCCCGGTCCTAAAGGCCAATGTCCCTAGAGGAGTTCTCTGGTCCAGGGCTGACACTAGGGAACTCTCGGGAAAATGACTTCACCTCGCTTCCTGGGCTGAAAAACCGAGGTCTGCCTCAGAAAGAACGTGCCAGGGGGACCGTCGGCATTACGAAGCCAGGGCAAGCTGAGCAAACCCACCGCGGCGGCGGGAAAGGTTCCGTCGGGCACACGAGGCTGAGGCAACGCCACAGAAAGTGAGGTTACGAGGGGGGTGAGCTCACCCCCTGGCCCCTGCGCGCCGCTCGCCCCGTAGTGAGGAAGGAAACGATGATGTGTCGCTTCCTCCCACACCCGGGCCAGGGCCGGGCCGGCCGGCGCCGCTGCGTGAGGCGAGCGAGCAGC
>NW_009258260.1:1486484-1487616 GCF_000687185.1 Egretta garzetta
GGCGGGAGGGTGATGGAGCGGTGGGGGAGAACCGGGCTTCGGAGGAGTTGCTCGTCCTCCCGACACCGATGAGCTCAGCTGCTTTTTTACGCTGTCCTTTCGTGCTCATGGAGCAAATATGCACGTTGATCTTCGCTGATGTTGGCAGCGCATTTCTACCTGCGCGTGCCATCGGGGTGCTTTGTATCGCGGGTTCAACAGTGGCTTTAAAAGCAATCAGTCGCTTGTCCTTCCAGTGCCAGACATCTGTTTTATGCCAAGATGGCAGGGTCTCGTACCCAGGTTTATTTAGCCCTGTCAATAGGGAGTGTTCTCACATTAATCGAAGTGCAGAGGTAAAATGAATTTGCTAGTCGTTGCAGCGAGAGAACTAGAAAATGGGCTGTCTCTCTGCCATTCATGTTATCCAGACTTCGCTTCCTTTTGTAGCCGAGTAAGTCTTTATTTTTCAGGTTAAATGCCGTCTTGTCTGTCTTGTAGTCCTCTTTGCTGAACTGCAAATGAGCAATTGTAAGAAAGTAAGAGTCACGGTCTAGGAAAATGAACAAAGCCTGAAGCTAGGTTCTCAGATCAAAGTAATTATTTAGGAGGAAAAAGTATAAAACCCGTGATTATTTACAGCTGTGTAACAGTCCTGAAATCTGAACACCTCCATGGGTCTTCCTGAATGTCTGGTATACACTCTCATATAGAAATGATGCCTTTCAAATTATGGGGCTAATGTAGAAGTGCAGAATCTTTTAGCATCTGTGAATTTGAGGCTGCTTTGCAAGAAAGAGTAACTCAAGACAAAAATTATGATAGGGAAGTCGTGCCATCCTTCTCTTACATGAAAAAAAAAACCAACCTCAGAGGCAAGAGCAGCAGCTGGGCTGTCTTTGGTAGATGCTAGGAGTACACAATATTAGAGCTGATTGGGAGGATCCTTCCCACCCCAGTGGAAAATGTGGTATTTGTGAAGTTGCAGTTTTCTGCAGGGAAGTTACAGTTTTACTGGAGGAAAAAAAAAGTAAGATGTTTCTGACCAAAAGTTTAAAGTGATGGCTCATGGCTACCTACCTTGAAGACTTGTCAAATCCACTTTCTGCTTACAGGGAGAAAGCACAGTTAACAAAATCTTTCCTGAGAAACT
>NW_009258260.1:1487636-1489483 GCF_000687185.1 Egretta garzetta
CCCCCCCCCCCCCCCTCCCCCCCCCGAGGAATTGCTTGGAATTTTTATTCCACAAAGGATGTGAGAGATTTACTTCTTATCCTGAAACACAACATTTTTTCATAGGATGAAAATTCCAGTATTTGGCCAGCCTGAATCAAAACTTCTGGAAACTTGGGGCCAATCTTTGGCTTGTACAAACTGGCTAGTTCCATTGTGTTTAGTCCACAGAGGATTTGGCCCTAGTTAATTAACGGTTCACCCGAGGTCATGCAGTGAGTTGATTTTTAAAGCTGGAGACTGAATCCAGAGCTGTTATTATTCAATCCTGTCGTATATCTTGAAGTTTACTGCACAACATTGTGTTTTTCTTAGACAAGCTGGATTAATAAGAGCCAGAATCCGCAAGGCTCTGATTGCAACTTTTCTTAAAAATCATGTTCTGAAAAATCTATTCAATTGTGATCTTACTAGAAAAGAGAGTAAATATGTTGTAATTAGTGCATAGGTGACACTGACTACCACGGGAGAGGGAGGCCTGAAAAACTGCTTTTGTTATTTAAACCTTTCTTTCAAAGTACAAAAGCATTTGATTGGCACTTCACTGATTTAATAGTCCATTTGTAATGCAGGAAGAACATTACAGAAGATTTTAGCATTATTTTAAATCTCATCATTTAATCTGTAGGTGTTTTAAAAAAATCCTCATTTCTAGCAGAAGAAAACTTTCTGATGGCGTGTAGAATCTGTGACGAGTCAGTTGTTAAAGATATGCATTGTTTATGTCTTCCAAAATGAAATGGTGTACAAGTCTTAAAATGTCGCTTGTTTGTTGTGTTAGCACAAAAAAAATTAGCCTTCTGCCCAAGGTTTTCATGGTTGCTGTTACTACGTTGTAATGTTAGGAATGGAATCCTAAGCCCCCTGCTTTAAAATCAGGGTGGCTAGCATTCAAACTAAAGAGGAGAGCAGTTCAGATCCCGTGTGGCAGCAGTGCCAGATGTACAAGATACCAGCTAGCTCGTTCAGAAATCTGAATTTACAGAGCTTGTCTTTCACCTGTACTTGCATAAAAATGCTTTGCGAAGGTTGACATTTTTTGTTTTACACATGGGAAAGATACAAAGGCAACAAATCCATGCAGACTGGCATGCACACACCCCTTCCTGCCCCCCCACCTCCCACCTTTGAGGGGAGAAGAAGATTTCATAAAGTTCATGAAGGCTCATCTTTGCCTTTCAAATGTTCGGGGAGTTACTTCATTGCTAAAATAACATATGCTAGAAAGACCCTGAATTAAAGAGCACTGAAATGACTTCCCAATGTCAAAGAGCAGTCAGTGACAGAGTTTGAACAGACCTTCTGCCTCCCAGGCCACAGCTGCACCTATTGGCTTTATTGTCCCATCCCTCCTACACACATGCATGCCTGGCATTGTTTTGGAAATACAGCAGAAACTTGATAATTCAAACTGATGACTCGGAGAGACACTTGTGGAATTAAGTTATTGGGTAAATTAGTGACTAGATATGCAGGCAGATTTAAAAAAAAAAAAAAAAGGTGCTGTGTCATAGTGTATGATTTGTTCTGTTACCTCAAACTGTGGTTTAATTGTCACTGCACTAATTGAGTATCCTGGAAAATATTTTGTTTGATATTTTAAAAGTAAGTCTTAAAAGATCTCAGAATAGTTCTATACTTGTTATTTAAATCTCTGAGGGGAATTGGGTTTTCAGCTCTTCGATGAGGAGTTATAATTTGGGATTAGAAATTAATCCATAGCACCTATTTTATGGCACAGGATTTATAGCATGCCTCAGAGGATAAACCATAGCCCTAGTATACTGATCTGTGCTGTAGGCTTTTTT
>NW_009258260.1:1489536-1527008 GCF_000687185.1 Egretta garzetta
AACCTTGGTCAAATTCCAGGTGGCCCTCAAGACTTACTATTTCCATCCTGGTATTAGAAAATAAATGTGTTCTTTTTGTGTGTATTTTTCACAGGGCCACAGTATTGTTCAGTATAGTTTGTCATGTGAGGCTGTAAATCCCTTCAAGCGAGGTGGGATTTTAGATTTGCAAACTGTTCCCAAATGATCGCATGTATATCATGAAGGAAGAGGCTGTCTTCTAGCCAAGTATGGACAGAACTTACAAAGTTGAGCTCATTAAGATTCCAGAGTGACTGCAGATATTAATGGAGAAGATGCTATGGGGAAAAATAATTATTTTTAATTTGTTCAAAGTACCAAATTAATGTTAAGTAAGCAGAATTCATCTGTAATTGCATACATAGTAGCCCAAGAAATCTTAGCAGCAGTTTAAGCTCTCTGAAGAGGCCAGCTATTGCAGAAAGTGTGCACAAATCATTACAGTATTGAAAAACAAAACAAAGACAATACAGTGTCTCAAACTGGCAGCTTTTAGAAAACTTTGTTTACCCTTCTGTAGTCATGCTGACCCTTGATCTTGGCTATCAGAGCAGCACAAACAAAATTCGGTTCTTTAATTTTCATGAGCAGTATATACTGAGATGCATCATTGGACATTTCTGAAGCAAAAGAAAATAGTTGCCACTGACAGATTTTCACAACCAGAGGTGATTTTGGAAGGTCTGTATTGCTTTGTGAAGTCCCATACTTTGTGGCCTGAGCAGGGTGAGCAGAACAAAAAACCATTTCAGATGTAGATTATTTGTGCTTAGCAATATTAAATCTCCGATTCTACTCTCATTTTCCCAGCTATTCCTGAAAGGCGCCTCAAGGAATACCAAAATACAGTGCCATGTAATCAAATTCGTGTATGCCAGGGAAAGTTGTGAGTCTGATTCTTCTACTTCTTATTCAAAGAAATAATTATTCCTTCATCTTTTCTTATTTTTTTTCATCGAATATGGGGTCCGTCCCAGTTACTGCTTCTTGTATTTTCATGACAGGGTATTGAAGGCTGAGTACTTGTTTACCGGTTCTGGTTCCTGGCTCAAGACTTGGGACTGGTGAAGCTCTCTGCTCTGCCACGAATAGCATATTTGACTTTAGGGAAAATTGCTTGGTCTTTGTTTCCTATCTGTGTAACGGGAATAATACCATGTGCTGTCATCACAAATATTTGCAAAGGTATGTGCATGGAGAATTCTGCAGTGCTGCTGTTATGGTTATATATAATATCTCAAGTAACAATTTCAAATGCCAATTATTCCATTGGCTATTTGGTTTGACAATAAATGCCAACGTCGGTAGCTTTATAAACTTTGGTGTAGTTATTCTGGGTTTGCATCAGAAAAACAGAACGTGGCTTAGACATGAATTTCCTCTTTGAAATAACTGAAGTGACATCAGTGGAATTATACAGGAATGATTTTGGCATTGATACTGCTGAAAGACATAGTGCTGTGTGAGTGCTTTGGCCTCATATGAAGTGAGCTGTATTAGTGGTACAGAAGTTCAAAGCTGCTTTGGAATTGCAGTATCCTCTTTACCATTTTAAGTTTTCAAGTACTGCAGCTAGCAAGTAGTGTTTCCGGAACAACTCAAAGGATTCAAAAATCTGCACGTCTCACACCCAATACTAATTAGATACACAAATGACTTAATTCCCCATACGACCTTTAGCACATCCATTTGACTAAAGCTTAAGAACTTCAAACTTTTAAAGAATTTTTGTGACAAACTGCAGTCAGAAATCTAGGCTGCTTTTCTTATACGTAATGCTTTCTATTTCCAGACACTGTAAATATTGGCCTTCAGCAAATCTTTGTGTGGTGTTTGCCCACATCACTTTATGGAAGATGAAGACAGCAGAAAATAACCACTGTTTCAAAAATTTGTGACAGTTTTTAACGGCTTATATTTTTGCATGCATCTTTAGAGACCCTGAGGCTTTATTTCCACCACCAGCACCGCTAGTTCTGTACATTTCCCTCTCCCACTGATGGTATTGTAAGTTGCAGTCGTTAAGCATAACTGCCTAAAGTTAGATACTGAACACCCTCAAAACTAACCTACAAGTTACGGCTTTTAGGCACAGTGAAACAAGGGCAAAGTTCTTTGAAACAGATTAGGAGTGCTGGAAGGTTGGCGTTTGGACCACTAGAAATGTTGTTGTTCTTCAGTATTTTTAACCGTAACTGAATGAAATTAGGGATTGAAATAGCAGGTGCTGCTATTCTTCTGTAGAAGCAATATCTGTTTTGTTAAGCAATTTCCTGTTTCATAGCTGTAAAGTAAATAAATAAAATCTTTGTGCTATTTAGTTGGAATTTAAAGGCTGGGTCCAGTTTCTCTCCAACATTCATAGGACTTCTCCCCCGTTGTAGCGTATGAATATAACATCCACTGAACTCAGTGCGAGGTTTTTTTATCGTGTGGCTGAAAAGAAGAGTCCCTATTTATAGCATTCAAACGTTGGCAGGTGCAAGACTGGTGAGAAACTTTAGTCTCACACGTACAAACTAGTTGTTTAGGAGAGTCTTCTACATGGTGGTAGCTGCTCTGAGCTGGCCTGCTAGAATCAACAGCGTTGCTCAGTGGCTGTCTTCTCGTTGAGATCAATCAGCTTGTATTTCCAGGAGGGTGTGTAACGAAGAAGGGCCTGATGGTGCTGATTGCAGTAATATACTTAGCTATGGCAGCTTTAGCTATTATTTATAGAAGTGCTAATTATATCAATAGAAATAGCAATATTAATACTGTTAAGTGTCAGAATCCACGCTTGACAGCATGAACTAAACGCAGCTACTGTGAAACAAAGCAGCCAGCTTGTCTCCCTTGTCAAACCACCAATATGGATTTCAGGAAGAGTACACACCCACCTTAATTGCTTGGGGTCTCACCATTTTTGCTCATCTTGTTATATCACTATCATTTCAAGCTGAAAACTCGCAAGATCGGCTGTTCCTATGAAATGTAGACTGTATCTAAAGTCAGTCTGGAAAATTCAAACTGTGACTAAAAGTGTAGCAGTGGATTCCAGTTTAAAGCTGTCATCCTACAATGGCTGGAAACTTAAAAGTGTCTCGAAGTTCAGAATCTGACCCAAACTTTTTTTTTTTTTTTTTTTTGAGTCTGTATTCTACCACTCCTTGTTTACAAAATAGTTGGTGAAAACTCGCATAGATTTCAATACCCACAGTTACGTGCGGACTATGTTATAACCAGCCTTAATTGGCATCTCTTAAAGGGCAGAAATCATATTACAAAAAAATAAACAAAACTAAAAGAAAACAAGAGCATATTGAGACTCATTTTCTGGCTGCTTTTTTAACATTTAAAATGTGCTTGATTTCCTGTCACAGCTCTTGTTACTTCTGCCTACCTCTTGTGACAGTGTTTTAGACTGACTTCCCACAGGAGCTTACAAATCAAGCAGGTTAATGTCTTCATTAAAACTGAATAACAGTTTACTTGGGGAAAAAACATATTAAATATTTCAGGATATTGAACACCAAACTACTATTAAGCTTTAACTAATGCATTTACTTTGCTGACACTTGCTCTCCGATGGGACATGTAGCTCAAGTTAATGTCACTAGAAGTGATGTTTAAGACTTCATGAGAAAGTGTTTCCAACCCCTTCTAGATGATTTTACTCTAATTCTATCACTCTGTACTTGAGAAGAAGTTTTAAATAAGTTATTTCAGCAACTTGCCATCCTTATTTTGGAAATGTACTGGGTATAAATGTCTCCTTTAGAGTCTTAAATAATCTCTCCTATGTCCTAGATATATGTGGTACACTGTGTAAAGAAAGTGACAGTCTGTTGGCCTCTGGACATATAAAGAATGTCCTTAGGATACTTTGCCTTTGGGAGGAAAATACAAGGATTGTTGCAAACAGAAAAGGTTGGGATTTTGTCACCCATGATTGTGGACCTACCTTAAGGTGTGACTGATTTAGTGGATCAGTAGAATAGAAATGGAGGCATGTGGCCAGTAAGTCAAGGTTTCTCGGTTGGCAAATGGTGGTATTCTGCGTGGGCTGCTGTTACTGCAGAACTGTGTGCTTGTGTCTTTCTCACTCTGCAGAATCCATTTGCAATGATGCCATGTGGGACACAGGGGCATCCCATCAGTAATAGGAATGGGGTTTGTTTGGGTTTCTTTTGTTCGTGTTGCACTGCAAATTCTGTTGGTGTGATTTGCTTTATCAGCTCTTTTGTTTTTTGTTGGGATTTTTTTTTGACCTCTCCATTTGGCAATCCGACGGTTTACTTATCTATTATCAGAGCCATGTCAGACTGTGATGCGTAATTCTTTCTGGATCCAACTGCAGCAGCATCCCAGTACATGATGCAATCAAACAACATTCCTCCAATGGCAGATTTAGACCAATCCCTTTGAAGTTTGTTAATTTATCCAAAATCAAAGCCTCTTTCAGTTCTATGCTGTAATAATACCAATACTTTGTTATAACCTTTCCCATGGTTGGTCTGTAATAATCCTGGAACTCTTCTGACATCTCTTTAAACTCTGTGAACAGGCGACCTGTGAGTAAATCTCCCTGAGGAGTTACAAACTTTCTTGAATTATTTACATCTACTGTAGGAATTCTGTCTTGTATTGCATATTGGGCTGATTGCATAACTGATACAAACTGGATGATGCAGAAAGAAACAGAGGATGCGCCTAGCACATAAAGATACGCATTAGTTTTATGAATATATTATATCAAAAATAATTCCTACTGTATTGCTGCTGGCTTTAGCTGAGTTAACCTGAGGAGAAAATTTTGCCCGCAAAACTTAGGCTCTTGGTTATAGCCATAAGGAGATTGTTGAGAAAGATGAATGGCTTAGAGAATTATTTATGTAATAGGACAAAAGTAAAAAGCCTAGTTGAACTACTAGTGGGTATCTGAAAGACATCATCGCTCTGTGGTGGTGTTCTGGAATATAATGAGCCCTATCCTCATCTCATTTGGCAAACTTGGTAATTCCTGGTAGGGTAGTCGGAAATTAATGAGTGTGTGTGGAACATGAATTATTTTTTACCTTTACTCATGGTCACACTGGATTTAAGTTCAGTAGAGTAGAAAAAAAAATTATCAGTTTTATTTGAATAATTCGGGGGGACATTTCACTTTTTGAATAAACAAATACAGATCAATATTTCCTTGAATTTACTTGTCATGCACATTATTCACTATATTGTCATTCTTACCCTTTCAGTGGTTCCACATGCCACATTTTGAGAAGTTTAAATTTGTGGTTTGAAAAGAAAAATTGTATTGCCTAGTCCTGACTTGCAAAATAAATAAGACAGAACTGGTTTTGTTACCATAGTGGCTGAGTACTCATACTCTCGTGGTGCAAATTCATACTCAGGTTTGCGATCTGTTTTCTGAAAGGTCTCATAGACATTTGCTTAGGCTTTGCTTTTTGTTCCAGTAAAATATAGCAGATGTAGACTTAAATGGTCCAGGCTGGCCTAAAGTGAAGTTACCAGAAATCAGAGGGTGAGATGAAGAGGGTTAGTAATCCCCCTTTTCAATGAATGGGTCATCTTCTTGGTGCCTCGTCGGAGACGTTTACCCCATCTTGCTGTCCTGCACCTGTCCTGTGGATGCCATTCTCTCAGGCTGGTAACCTGGCACTTTTTACCCATGCAGTGCTGCTCCTGGGAAGCACAATAACCTGGGCTTTGGGAAGACGGTTTAAATTCATACTCTCCAGATCCCCAATTAGTATTAACATTATTTGCATGTATGTATTCTAACAGAAACTAAGAGTCCCAGACAAGATTAGTGCCCCATCCACTGGTGCGGGGTGTTTTACATACTGTAAAACAAAGGCGCTGTCTCAGGAAGCTTACAGTTAAAAGTGGGGCAAAAGGTGAGAATATTAGAATTCCCACTATAGTGGTTGCAGACCAAGACACAGAAAGATCTAGTGACTTGATCGGGATAGGAAAGAGAGGTTTTCAGAGGCAACTAACTCCCACTAAAGCAAGCATGGGAGTGATGTGCCAACCTGCCATTTGTGCCTTTGAAAATTTCCCCAGGGAGTCTATTGTAGAGCCAAGCATTGAACTCTGATCTTCAGTCCCCCACCAGACAACCGTTCCTTTCTGCTTTAAGTGTTTTTAATTGAAAAATACCATCTGAACAGTGTCTGTAAAGAATTACTTTTCCTCAGAACTTCCAAAAGAAAAGCAAAATGATGTGCTGCAGCAATAAATTAACCAGTGATCAAAATAAAAACCACAGTCTTGTTATGAAAACCAGAACTGGTGGGTAAATACTGTGAATTTATGACACCACTGAGAAAAATCTACTCTGGTAAATGTTAATACTTTTAGAACTAAAGATTTTTGGTTAATTATTAAGCTATTCAGATCTCTTCTAAACAGACTTTACATGCAAAAGCTTCAAATTTCATTTTACAAAGTTCACCCCTTGCTTTTCTGCAGGCACTATTTATATCTGTGTCGGTGTTTGTTTCAGAGAAGAGAATAAAACTGAAGCCCACATGACCCTATCTTACTCTCCCCAAATAGCAGTAACACTTTTCCTTTTTTAAAGAGTTGTATGGATATTAACTCGCACGTTCTCATCGCTTTGTGAGGAGGTAGACTCTCTTCCCATTTTGCAGTTTGGGAAACAATGGCAGCAGAGCTCAAGGTTATACAAGTCCAGAGAAATTGTTAGAGTCAGATTACGCTGCTGGAGTGACCCATGTTCAGGCCACTCCAACACGTCCCCTAATAATATTTTACAAGCCTGAGCCATCTGTGTGTGATGAGATCAGAAGTAAGGAAGTCTGTAGTTGCCAAGAGAATTTTAGCTTGCAGAATTGTACAACTACAAAGAAATCCTACGGCATCAACAAAGGAAGCTCAGAGAAATATTCACACTGAGCTCTTGGACTATTTTAATTGGAGACTGTTTGTTCTTGTATAATTTTAAGGGTTCATTCTTCCTTTTGCACACCTAATTGTTACTGACAGTATTGTAAGCTTTGCATACATTATCAGCAGCCTCCAAAATGGCTAATCCCATATTTTACAAAAGCAAGAAGATACTATTTCTGCTGCGCCTCTCTGTGCACTTGTAGGGGTAGCCAACCTTTTTGACTTGGCCGCATCCCAGTGGCTTACCTTCCTTCCCCTCACAGATGAGCACACCTTCAGAAGTAACCCAGAGAGAACACCACCTCCCACCCCACCCCCTTATGTCTTCCTGCTTTTATTTGGTTTAAGAAGTACTTCACAAAAGCAAATAAATACAATTGATAGGCTTTTCAAAAACTCTCAGCATCAGTCTAGCTCTTCTCCCTTTGAAGACAACTGGACTTGACTGGGGATGGAATTAAGCCAACATTGAGCATTTTCAACACTCCCAGTCATAGCCTTTCCCCAGATAATTTATAATCTTACAAAAAGGATTAATTGATTACTCCTGAAGTTGACCAATGGATATGCATCTTTAGCTCTCCTGAACAGCTCTGATTTTGGAACAGAAAGCATTCTGAGTTTTTGTTTTGGTTACTATGGGTTAAATTCTATTAGGGTTTCTCCCAGTTTGTTTTATTAGAAAATGGTATTTATTTGACTGCGGTATGCTACCTAAAATTGTTATAATTTGTTTCTTTATTTCCATAAACATTGCTGTGTTTATTTTGGAAGGGTGGTTACTTAAGGAAGAAAAAAATACAAAGCAAACTTAAAAATATATTGGTTATCTCCCATATCTAATTTTCTCCTGTAATCAGTGTATATAATTTTCCTATAGCACCAATTTAAACAAAAAAAAAAGGGAGAGTGAAAAGAGACATTAGAATCTATTTTCAGGATGGCATATCAGACCACACGCACTTATGGGGTAGAGTAGATTTGTTATTTTGGGCAGTACTGTGGAACTTATGAGAAGCTTTCTTTTTTTATACAAAGTTAGTTCAGAGTAGATTAAAGTTTATTTCAAACTCAGCATATTTGACCTCAAGCATCATAAGAGTCATGTAGAATTGGCTCATGCTATTAAATTCCTACAGCGAACTCCATAATAATGATTAATTTCTTTCATAAACTCTCTTCATAATTAATACAGGTTTCATTGTGGGCACTGCTATTCTCATATTGATTATCTCTACAATTTAGATTGGACTCGTAAAATGATGTCTTTGTTTACTCTGATGACCAGACATTTATTTTATTTGGATAACTATCATCATTTGTGAACTGAACTGGGGATATTGCTACCATAGAAATTACAAATATTTCAGAGCTGTTTCATGCAAGAGCAGGGATAATTTTTTGGCAACTGAGATTAATAATACTTTGGTGTTCTCTGATGCCTCTCATCTGAGAATCTGAGTTCTTTATGAACATCAATTAATTAAGCTTTAAGACACCCTCCTGAAATAGGGAAGCATTAGTAGCCTCTTGCACTGATGGATAAACTCAGATTTAGAGATGTTGACTGACTTAGTCAAAGTCACCCGCCAAGTTTTCATGAATATAACCCAGATTAGTTGATTACCAATCTTGTGCTTCAGTTGTGAGGCGTTTCTGTGTGATAATTTTTGATGTGGCACAGTACCTTTTGGGAAAATACGCTTTTTAAAAAGTTATAATGGCTGGGGATATTTTAGCTGCTTGAACAAGTGTGGACCTTCGTTGTCTCTTGTTTCTTCTCAAAAATAATTTATTTCCATGATTCTCTCATCAGCTGCAGTTAAATCAGTAAACTTTTAAGACTCTAATAATCTCTTTTGGGGAAAAAAAGGGATTTTCACATTTCTGACAGACTTCAGGAGAAGCCGCTTTAGTGAGAAAAGCAGAAAACAATGAATGATGAGACTGAGATTTGAGCGCATTGAAGGAAGAGAGCCACAAACCAGATTTTGTAACATTACTCTGTACACTTTATACAATGTTGTGCAACAGGTGAACCTTCCTCTTGGTCAGTCCTGTGTATTAACAATATAAATCTACCTTATTACAATATTAAAAAAAAAACCAACCACAAATTCTCTATAGCTCCAGCCCTGAGAGATCTCAAGGATGGGGGCAGTATGTTTTGTTCCGTTCTGTTGCCCAGGCTCTGAAGGGTCCAGATTCCCATGGGAGCTGCTGAGCTCTCCTTGTTTTGTTAGCTTCAGAGGGTGCCGGGGGAAGTTGCAGTGACTGGCAGAAGGCGATCTTTAGAAAGCCTTGGAGACAAACAGGAATTCCAGTTTTTGAGCTGAATTCAGCCATCCTGCTGTTGCCAAACCTACAAGCAGGGAAGGGGGAGATGTGGATGTAACAGGCAGCACGTATATCTGTATTAATACTTGCAGTACAACATCCTCCATGCCTGAGGACAGTAAGTGCAACTGAGGACATAGTGGCGTTTACAAGAGTACCTCACATGTTGAGATGCTTTATAGTCCCCCTTGTGAATAGCCTAGTGAAAACCATATGTGAAATATAAATATACTGGGACTTAAAAATGGAGCTGTATTCCAGCCTTTTAAGTTAATTTTGTAACATGCTGCATCTGAGGGCTTAATGTGTGTTGTATCCAATGCTAGCTGAATAGTGCAGGGCTTAATAAATGCAGTATGTACTGGAGACACTAGAGGGTCTGATGGAAGACACGAAAAGAGAACAAGAAGATGGTGGAAATAATCACATTTTAGTGAAAGAAAGAATCCAGTTTGAACCAACTGGCTGCTTGCTTCCTTTGGTCCGAAGGCAACAATGAACTCCTGTTGTCATGCTGAGTCAGTTGGCAGCAACTCGCTTTATCAGTCTCAAAATTGTCCGGCATTTCATCAGAACTGGATTACACAATGGATTTTTCCTTTTCCCCCTTTTTTTTCCCAATACACTTGTAATATTAATAGGCACGTAAATCATCTGACGTTAACATGTTTCCTCATTAACTTTTACTTTTTTAATTATAAGTTTAGTAATCATACAACTTCCCAAAGAGGGAAATACAGTAATCCCAAATCTGACTTGAAATTCTAAGGCACAAACTTTCTTAGTTACGCACTTTTCTCAGTTAAAAATAAGTTAAAGCCTTTTGTTGCTTTCCACAGGATATTGGCATAGCTAGCATATGCTCACAATTGTTCGGCTGAGGTATGTGTTCTCTATTGGGTGTGGAGAGAAAATTTGTATGTGGAAACAGCAGCCAACGTATCAGAGTTGAATTTTCCTCCCCGGCATGACTTTTTTGGCTATTTCTGCAAAAGCCTCTCAGAGGAAACACTCAAATGTAGTATTTTATCTACTGAAACAGTGCATGCACGTGATGTGGTTCATTTTACAGGCATATTTATTCTTTAAACACAAAAAGACACTTTATCTAAAATGTAAAGCCTGTGATTCAGTAATTAAAAAATAAGAACATCCTCATGGTCTCTGTGAAAAAAGCTAGGTCTATGAGGCTTTACATCTAACTGCATACCAGTGCACTTCACCAGTTCTTTGATTTTAGCACCTACGCTGTTACACAGTTTCAATCAAAGCGATATGAATAAACTTAAAATGTGTAAAAAAGTGATGCTGAGTTGGCTGGACAGCAATGCATCTGTTCTAAAATCCAGCATTTCTAAGTTCAGCCATCTTGTCTGCCCTAATTTAACATCTGTATTTTCTACCTGCATGATTAAATTAATTGTGTTCAGTCAAATCCATTTTGTAATTACATATTTAGGGCAAAAATATGGATCTTCAGTTCTTAGAAGATTTGAGATACCTGGAATATGTTGTGTGCCTGTCCCAACCTCGACATCCTATCCTGAATTTAATCCCATATGTCTGTGTTTGGAATCAGACCTGGTGGCTATGAAATGGAAAGCTTCCATGCATCTTTGAATAATTTTTTAATTTTGTTCTTCAGTGGTTCTAGTTCTTTGTTGTTAATTAGATCAAACCACATTTCCACTGAGGCTGAAACAGTAGTGTCATCAGGCTGTAATCTGTCAAGTCCCTCTGAAACCCCCTTCAACTGCTTTTGTAAATTTAGTACCTCTCTGTAAAGTTCCTTGCAGAGTACAATGTGTGCTATTTTTTGATCAAAGTCCTTCTTGTTCTTGGTGCAAATTTCAAGACACTTGTTGATGCAAACGTAGAGGCATGTGTTCCTGAGAGCAACATGAAGTATGTCTGGGAGCCAGGGACATCAGTGTTCCTTTTTCACTTGAGTTAGCCAGGCTACTAAGGATAGTGGAGTGATTTTTGTCTTTAGGCTCTACAGTACAGTTTTGGGAAAGTTTGGTTGCTACTTTTTCACTCAATGTGGTTGAAAAACAGCACTGAGCAGCCTTATTTCAGAAGCAGAAGAAATAGTTTTAAACATTCTTGTTTCAATTTTGTTTTTCTTGCCTAACCAAATAGTAAAGACATCTTTCTCATGTTTTTCTCTTTGTTCTTGGATGGTATCTTCAGTATCGCTGCACCAATATTTGTGGTTTTCATTTTGGTACAGAATTAATAGCAGCATACAAGGACATACATTTCACTGTCTGTATACTTGTGGCCATTAGGAGGTCATTTGTCATGTTCAGCTAGCCAGCCTGCACTAATGTCACTGTTCAATGCTGTTACTTTTTTCTTTTATTTTTTCCCCCCTGTTTCTTCACTTGGAGATTCTTGTAGTGGACATTTAGAAGTCTCTGAAAGAAATGTTTCAATCATTGCTGTCAATTGCTCCTTTTGTGTTCCATTGAAGGCAATATCATTAAGACAAAATAAGGTTGTCTCTGTCTTGTTAAGCAGAGCTTTTCTTTATAGCATAATCAAGTAGTAAGCTTATTTTTGAGTCTTCAAGACACAAAGGTGCCTAATGTTGAAGAGCATCTAGGAGGGTTGGAACACAGATTTAAATTGTCATTGCAGCTTTGTTTAATAATGATAATGATAGCACTAAAAACATCTCACTTTCAGGATCATCAAACTCATCAGAGTTCTGCTTCAGTAGTTTCACTTAAAAGAACGTCTCCTCTTGAAAGGTCTGCAGAAATGAATTGTCTGCACTTTTTGAAATGGATGTGAATTCATCCTAACTTTTTCTTGAACAATTTTTGACAAAGCCTACACTATACTGGTAAAGAATTATCTTTGGGTTTGTATTACTTTGGTACATGCATATGCTTGTTTCCTGTTGCTTTCTTCAACTCCTCTTGCAGTCAAATAAATAAGTATTCTTATATGTGTTAACCATTAAGCTCAGTTTATAACACTGATATCTTTAATGTTAACAGTAGAGCAAAAAATCTGCTGTCTGGATTTAATAGTTAGAATTGAAAACCCAAGTGAGACAGCTAGCTTTCGTTAGACCCTTGTTATAGAATACTAAGACTACTTAATGGCAGTTTTTAGGTCCTAAAAGTATTGTAAGCTTATGTTCAAAACCCATTCCATTTATTCCTTTCTCTTTAGCATCTGATGACAAATGATTTTATCAGCTAGCAGCATCTCTCTTGTCAGGCCCTGAGAGCATTGCTTATTCCCCATGTAAGTAGATAGGCAAAATTATACGTTTTTGTTGTCTTTTACGAGGGACAGAAATCATTGTACTCTTGTCACTTCCCTATTAAATTTTAGAATGTTTAAATTTTTCATTTGTAGATTGAAATTAGAGCCTAATTTTTCGAGCATCACATTTGACCCAAGACGTCAGGCCTGCATTTCTGCTTTTGAAGCCACTTGTAGATTTGTCTGTCAGGGCTCTGTCTCATCAATCACGTGTGTGTGTTTTGGTTTGGTGTTTAAAGGGGAGGACATGAGGAGCACCTCTCTGAAAGCCAGTGTTCCTCAGATGCTTTCAGTTGCTGAAAAGAGAGAAATATGCTATTTTACTAGTACCATACAATTTGTACTGCTTTTGTTCTTATTTGCCATTGGTGTATTTAGTGGTCCGCTATAACTTACTGCTTTTTTTTTCTCAAATTTTTTTCCTGCCTTTTTTTTTTTTTTTTTTTTTTTTTTCCCCCCCCAATGTTTCCTGTGGCTGTTAAGCCCTGTGCATCTATGTGCCAGTATTACCCTGTCTGTGCGGTCTTAGATACAGTGCTGTTAAGTGAAAATCTAACTATCATTTTCATGAGTAAGGCTTCATTTAAATTGTTTATTGACATTTTCTCAAAAGATGGGGGTACACATACCACTTTAAGAGTAAGCAGGACTTACCAGGTACTGTGGGAAGTCCCAAGAAGCTTTCTGTGGGTTGAGAGCCTAGCCACAGTGGAAGAATGTGTGGGATGGTTTGTTCTTCACCCACCAAGTACTTCCTTGTCCCCACAGGGATGGTCTTGGGTCCAGGGTTCTGCTCAAAAATTCCAAGGGCTTGATCTAGGCTAGAGTGCACATTAGACAACTGAGTACCAAAAGGCTAAGTTAGCAGGAGGGAGTGTGTATAAATGTGGTTGTAGTATGAAGGGGGGAGGAGGAGCAGGGTTAAGGCTCCAAATAAGCAGATATCTATGGTAAGCCTAAAGACTGCAGCTATAGGAAATTATTCTTTTAGCCCAAGCAGTATTGGCTAGGAATTTTTTTTGGAGCTGAAGGGACTTCAGTTTAAACTCAAATCCATGAAGTTAGGGATGCTTATGGCTACTCCTTAAAACACTGGGTTGCTTCCTGGCCATTTAATTGTGACAATGGAGTAAGTCAAGTTACAATGTTTTACTTCCAACTTTATGGTCTGCCTTTGCCACAATTTTCAACTTGCTTCCTAATCTTTAATCTACACTCCTTTTAGCTGTTAGAAAACAAATTGGAAATATCTTCTTTTACTCGTGCAGTGAGGTTTTTTTATACTCCTTGAGGGGTATGAGGAAACTTTATGCACTTTTCCCTTATTTTATTTCCCATTTTGCCTGTCTGTTCCTTGATGGCTTTCATTCTTTGATCAATTCCATCAATTTTAATTGGAATTTTTTTTCCTGTCTTCTCTTGTGATAAAAAGGTATTTTCATGTAATCTGTTTCTTTGAGCCCAATGGTAAAAGGGCTGTCTTTGGGAATTTGGACATCTCTTTTCCATTAAAATGCATGGAATATAGTGTTAGTATCTTGCAGGGATTTGAACACCTTTGAGCTATTGTGAAGCAAATATTCTTGTTCCTCTGAAAGGGAGCTCTTGCCATAGATAGGGATGGATAACCTTGAGCTTTGAGACCTGTGAATAGTGCTGAGAGCCTGTAAGTCAACTTTTTGGTTTCATTTGTCTTGCACATAACTTCTTTCTCAGAGGAGTAGCGTGTAAAGTAATCCCAAAGAACTTCCAACATCATTAAGTACCTAACACCAAAAACTTGTAGAAATTGTTAAGTTTTGTCTTCTCCAGAAAATGATATAATTTGTGTCCTTCATATTTTGAGATGGGTCAGACTGAGCTGACTTTTAGCAGTATAGTAAACTGGTGCTTTTTTTCCCCTGGTGGTTGACTTCTTGTGCTCCAAAATTACAGCTTTAATTTAGGAGGTAAAATGCTCATAGCCTGTTTGACTGTGAGGTTCTAATTAAAGATTGCACTAGATGTGAGCTGACACTTGGTTATTTGCAGTCAGCCTCCTAATACAAAGAAGTCTTGGATGTTTGAAGCAGTGTTGACTCTGAAGACTATTGACATTCATCTAAATGTTAAAACTATTTACTGTTTTACTGTGTGGTTTTTTTCAAGAAATGAGGCAGGAAAAGAAAGGAGATAATCCTGTTATGGAGACCCTGACCATTGTTGTCACATTTTGATACTTTGAGCCCAGAGCAGTGTTTAGATTGAAACAGCAGGTTGGGAGACTAATGTCCCATAAATTCTCTCCATTATAACCCTGGGACTACCTTTCTCATACCTATTTTTAAACCATGAATGATTATCAGCACCAGATACATGCATGAACTGGATGTGGTACCTGAACAGCCAGTCCAGCTTTTGTGACTGAGAATAGATATGTGCACCAGGTAGCCATTAACAGGGCACTCCCAATTTTCCCCCTAAACCCATATAGAATAATCCCTGGTGAATTTTTATGGTGTGTTACAGCTTTACTGTACAAATCCTTGGGAATTCCAAGTTGAAACTCAGTTTTACGTACGCAGTTGGATGGATGCATGATGTATGTATAGCTTGGTATTTATGTGGGATTTCTATCAGACATGATTTTTATCTCTTGCTTGGTGCCTGGCCCACAAATGGTCTACTGAAGCTAGTCGAGACTTTCATTTAGCTGTAGTGGTAGTACTTTTGTTTCTGAAACAGAAAGCTTTAAGGTATACTGGCATTTATGATTCTAACATCTGTGATGTTATCACAGTGTGGTAAAAGCAAATGTCGATTCATTCTGAGACCACAACAGAGAGTACTTAAAAGTCATGTTTGTATCCTGATTCTTACCGATATTTTGTTGGCTTCAGGACAACTCAACAAATGGAACAGTAGGACAGCAAAGTACCGGTTAATATAAAGTTATCTTTATTCCAACTTCTGTTTATTTTGTTGGGTTTTTTTCATTGCATATTATCAAATGGTTTCACAATGTGACCTCTGATTTTGAAACAAAACAAATTAAATGTTAGTTAGTACTGATTAGTGCAATATTAACATTGATTCTTTATTTACTCAAAAATCAGGAAATTAAAGTTCCCCTGACAAACTTAATTATGCCTAATTGCACAGATATTGCAAAGGGGATCTCTCATTACATAATCATAGACCATCTTGGTAGCAATAGCAAACATTACAGTCCTAGCTAATAATTGCAAAGAAAGTTATAGAAAAGGAGCCCTTTGACCATAAAATAATATCTAACTCGGGCTCGTTACAAAACCTGACTGAAGAGTAGCATTGAAGTTAGTACACTTCATTTCCATTATATCATTTTGAAAATATTATGTCACCTTGTTCTGTATGTTCTAGTTCTGTAATGAAAGACCTTTTTGTTCAAATACAGGCAAAATAAAAAGAGTTTTTTGTCCATAAGATACCCAAGCTCATTTCTGTCAGGCTTACACCACCACTAACCTCACCAGATCTTCCAATTTTTGATAGGTCTGATTGAAAGAAAGGCTCTTATCTCTGTTCTTGTGTAAAATAAGTCCTGAGGCTTAATTTTAAGTTAATACAACTTTTTGCTTTTAATTTCTTTGGCTTTAAATAATAAACTCTTTCATCTTTTCCTTACAAAGTGAATTTCAATTAATATTTCAGGAAAAGAAATGCACCTCTAAATGTGTCCTTTAAAACAGCTGAGCAAACTGTGTTCCGATTATCCAAAAATATTCTCCTCTAGGCTAAAACTAAAGGGCTAATTGGAACCAGTCTTGCCCAGTTTTTCTAGGAGAGCTTACCTATTATATAAAATAAAAAAACCCCAACATTCAGACCAGGACATTCCTTTGCTTTATTACATCTAGTACATCTAGGTTTTTTATGCTTCAGAAACATCTTTGACTAAAAGTTTCAAAGATGATGAATCTTGCCCACCTACACATAAAAATAACCCCCCTGAGGTGGTCTACAGATAATCAAGGCTGGTGAAAGTGAAACTTTTGTACTTCATTTTGGTGGTGGTAGTGCTAGTAAAATGGTTGCATCCTTACTAGTGTTTCCTGTGCTTTTGATACAAGGTCACCAGTTAAGTTTTTTCTTGGAGTGGGCTTCTCTGACTAACAAGGATAAACCTTTTTTTGATGTTTTACTCATTTCCATTTCTTTACTCCACGGTCTCTGTAATACTTGGTTTACCCCAAAACAGAATCAGGCACTTGCATGTACTCCCAGGTCAGAGTGGGTTGGCCTCAACACCTCCAAGTGCCTGTGCTTGCTATTTTCTATTATCTGTCTGTGGGATATTAAGGGCAAATGTCCAGAAACCCTAAGCATGGGGACTTAGAAGGAATTTGGGTAATCTGAACCCGGGTCCTAGGGTGAAATTTTGTGCTGAGCTGCTTAAAAGTGTGATACAAGCCACACAACTCTGAGAACGAGTCTCGTCTTTTCAGTAACTTACAACTCCTGTCTGCCTGGTAAATGCATTGGTTTCCCCTTGTCTAGAATACACGGAGAAAGATTTTGTATAGGAACTTTACACACTGTCTATATTTGAGGAAAATAATCCTATATCAGCTGAAGGGATTTCATGGTGAGGTATTAGATAAATAATGGCACTTAGTATTGCTCCTTTCAAATATTACAACTTAATTACATGCTGTGATTTTTATATATATATATATATATATATGTATATATATATATATAAGGTTTTTTTGTGTTAGTTGTATAGTCTTAGCTTTAAGAAAATAAATAAAGAAATTTCTAGGTTTTGTAATTGTATAGAAAAGCTTAAAAAAGTAGTTGGGAACATAATAGAGATTTAAAAAAACATTCTCCGGCTTTCAAGACAATTGCATAACTTTTAGACCCTACTTAAGATTTTTTGATGTTTGAAGTTTCAATACTGCTTGTCTCTTTTCTTAGAGGTGTTTTTTCTCCACTTTATTTATAGTCAAAGGTAAAGTATGGCATTTCTGTCTTTGCACATCTGTTACACTTAAATTGCAATTCTAGTTTGTTTTGGTTTTTTTTTTTTTTCCCCAGAAGTGGCTATTCATTTGAGGGGCAATATTCTCAGATGTGATATTCTAAACTAGAAGATAATTACCTCTTGAAAGAGTAGTATCTTTGAAAATGCTGACATAAATATTTTCCAGGTAGAATTGATTCATGCTCATAAGCTTGTGAAAATACTCAGTTGCATCTAGAGGTTCAAATAGCAGCCTCCAAAATATTGCTAGTGATGCCTCTTGCTTTTTTCCCATCTAGATCAGATTTTCATTCATGATAAACATAGTGCATCTCAACTAACATGACAATCACTGGAGTTCCAGAAGTCTGGTTTGGTTTGTTGTTTTGTTTTTGGGGTTTTTTTTTGTTTTTTGTTTTTTTTTCTTTTTCTACTATTTAAAGAGGGTAAAAGTGAAGTGATGGCCACTTAGAGCTTCAGCATTTTCACTGTGGTTCATGTCGTAACTGTCTACAATTATTATGACCACAGTCAAATCCTCCTACATGCTCCCTAACCTTCTGAGACAAAAGTAGGAATCTTGGATAGTCATCCTAGTGATCTGGTAGAAGAGAGTGATGGATGTGCATCCTGACTTGTTTGTTACCATAGCTCCTTTCAGATGGTGAAACTACTTTTTACAATTTGTTGTTCAGTTTGGGATGGATTCAGTATGGATTTCCCTAAGTAAATCATCAAATTTCTAGTCTTTAAATGTTAACTGAACTGCAACATGACTCTTTATAATCAAATTATAGGTAACCTTTGGGAACCATATGGTTATATAATAGAGGCTGCACCATACAATGCAGTATGCTGTGTAACGAGATCCGATTCCATTGTAACTCCACAGCTTGGATGAAGGCCTTGCACGTTAGCTCAACAGCTAAATTGGTCACAAATGGCCTGCTGATGCAAATAAAGGTAATATCCCAGCACTCTGTAAGCAGAGAGGATGAACACATACATAGCCGAGGCCACATATGTAACTGCAGGTTGTTAGGTGTTAAATAATTACAATACAATCTACACATTCAAGACAGAAAGCTCACACGTGAACATCCCAAGTGTGTGTGTCTGTATGTGCAATGAGAAGTTGAAGATAAAGCATGTGAGAGTCCGAGGGCTTTTTGTGTGGGTTTGGGTTTTGAATTGGAAAACAGTACATTGGTATGACACTGGTCTTCTGGACTCTCAGTCCGCGTAGGTGATGATTGATACACACCAGTGTTGATGGGTATAAAAGCAAGGGATTGGCTTTGCTGGGACAAAATTTCTTATATTGTCTAGATGTCACTGTCACAATTTACTGGTGTAGCAGCACTATTTACCCAAATATTACAGTAATGCAGTGCTGTTGTATCTGACTATTATGCAGTGGAAACACCATTTTGCAGTCTTTGTGCAAAGTGGCTTAAGGGCTGTAAAGGAACAGTCATTGTGCAGTGTTCCTTTACCAAAGTACTGGTAGTGTCATCCTAAAAGAAAGTGGAAAGAATGGTGCTTGGTACATACTACTTGCAGACAGATTTTCACAAATCCATTGAAACTGCTGGAGACATACCAGCTTTGCATCTGATCTATTATTCAGGACATTCCGGGATTAAAAAAAACAACAACAAAAAAACCCCAACAAACAACATTAGAAAAGCCAGTTCTGGTTCAGCAAGTGTGCCCCAGTCTTGCCGATCAATTGGGCTGTCTGAGAGCCTGATCCACAGAGGCAGCATAGCCTGAACTTCTGATCAGGAAAGCCTGACATCCCTATCTCGCTTCTACTCTCAACAGAGTGATTAACTCTTTCCATTTAGTTTTTACTATCTGTAAAATGGGAATGACAGTAGCTTTTTGCCAAAGAAAGTTGTGAGATTTGATTTGTTAGTGTGTATGTGCAACTGAATTCTGGAATGATGGATCAAAGTTCCTAAATTAAAGGAAAGTATTACTTATTTTGAGGTCTGGCAGCAAGTAATGACTGCTGAAATGGGAGAACAATTGAGATTCTTTGCATATTGAAAGACAGCAGAAGCGTTCCGTATTTCTCTCCTGTCCTCAGCATCCTCACCAGCAAATCTGCAGGGATAAAGAGCTTTTGTGTGGTTCTTCTACGTTTTTGTTGACCCCTGCTGATGTAAATCAAACATACTGTCCTCCTGTTATCTTCAGGTTTAGAAAACCTATTTTTAATCACTTCATACAGGTATCTAATTTGAATCAGCCGGCCACACTGCAGGACTCTTGTGCTTTTTTAATTGGCATCTTTCTCATTATGTTTGAACAAAGTTGTAGAGACACTGCAGGACACCAGTAGAGACATCTGAATCACCAATCCTGTTGGGCTGGCAACATGATGGTGTGATATACCAGGGGAGTCTCGGATATCTGCGTATGTGGTGAAGGGGACTAAGTGGAAGCAATCAAGTTCAGACACGTTGCTGTGAGCGTTTCTACGTTCTGCCTATACCATCTGAAAGGGAATTGCGACAGAAATTTGGCTGGGATTTTTAACACCAGTATGGTGTTAAACCAGCCTGGCTTCTAAGAACAATTCCTAGGATTGTAGTAAAGCTGAGCTCCCTGAAGGCATTGATGGAACTGTCGGGGGTCAGGTGCATGGAGTACATCAAAACCAGTGTGTTAACCCACCACAAGGATGAGCAGGATACCCAACCACACTGGGAGTTCATGGAGTCAGTCCCACTTAAATTTCTTTAGAATTTGAAAATCAGCCCTTAGATAACTGCTAAGAGGCCAATTTTTTTTCGAGGAAGTAGCTCTTAGCCTCAGACATGGTTATATAATGCCATGACTCCTTTTCCAGTTGTGGTTGCCAACAAGATATGTCTAAACTCAGCATGTTGGTGCGTCTGGCAACGTAAAAAGGAGAGACCAGAGCAGTATAGAATATGTTATTTGGCACTGAAGCCCGCCCTTCCCTCTTAGTCCGTCATCCAGAATCTTGTCATTTGCAACAAAGACTTTCAGAGTTTTGATGGACAGTTTGATTTGACCTGTCTCCCCATTACTACTGAAGATCAGGGTGTTTTTAGGGCTCTGCAGCTCCCTGGGACAACTGTAGATGAGGCCCCTGCTGCGCCAAGCACTGGAATTTTCCATCTGCCTTGTGGTGCTAGTCATTTTTTCATTTTTTTTTTTAAGGCTTTGCTAGAGGGGTTGGGGCTCCTTTGCCTCCCTAATGACAGATTTTAGGGATTAACTTTGAACTGAGAAGACAAGTTTACAGAAAAAGAAAACCAGGAGTATCACCGACTGAGTAGACGGGCATCGCCTGTTCTTGCTTTCAGGATGGTTAATACAGCCTTCTACTAAGACGACTGGGAGCCCTCTGCTCCAGCCTCTTTCTCGTGGGGTGACCCCATGTGTGGCATAACCAAAATTCAGTGGCTCTGCCAGGGAAGAGGTACGCTCCTGGGCATCTGACAAGAGTTTGCTTGCCTGTTCTGTTGTGTGGCCAAGCATAGGCCAACTGTGTGACTGCCATGCAGGCCCTCACCATCACATGGCAGGTATCTGTCCAGTCCTGTGTCAGGGCTGAAAGCCATCAGCAGTTGCTTGTCTTCTTTCCTCTTCCTGCAAGTGAACCAAGTACGTAGCCATCGACCTGCTCCCGTAACGGAGAGGAGGAATTGCTGGCCCACAGGAATGTGGTGTGGTGGTGAGCAGGCTCTCATCGGGCGTTTTGAATCAAGCAAACAGGCAGACATTTTTATGTTGGCAAAACATTATTAAATAAGGATTCTCCGTTCAACTTCATCATGCAGGATTTTTTTATGCTGTTTTTGTATGGTTTAGGTAGGCTGAATGATTTACAAGACAACAGAGAATTGAGCCATTGATGGTTTGGATCCATTTAGAAAGACTCGCAGGCAAGGAACCAGTTGTACAGATTGTGGGGTTTATCCATCAGGTCAGACAGGTACTTTAGATTTTATAAAGATTATGGCTAATTGGATTAATTCTGATTGAGGGCCAAAACTAGCTTAAGTTGGAATCTACTTCATATTTGCTTTCAAACAGTCTCAAGGTTTGAAAGTGTTTGGTTTTGGTTCTACAGTTCTGCGTGTACACAAATCCCATGCAACTTTGGAAGTAGTTTTGGGTTCCAGTTGAGGTCTGGTCTAAGTGTTGGCATAACTGGAATTGGGCTCAGTTCTGATGTTCTTGTGCAGATTCAGGCTTCCTCAAAATATGAGGAAATTTGACCTGTAGTCCAAGTTCAGATAGATATATATGTGACGTTTCTGGAAAGTTACAGGCAGTAAGGATCTAGAAGCCTCCCAACTTACAGTTTTTGGATCTGGACCAATGGCAAATCTGAACATTGTTTGGACTTAAGTGTCTGACTTAGTACTTGAATTTCAACCTGAATGTCTGTTAAATTTGAAGGGTTCAAATCTGTATTTTATCCAAACTTGATATGTTTCAAATCTCTTCAGATTTGTTATGTATAAGGTAGGTAGGACTGAGGAATGAATGTCAGTTTGGGGTTAAATGTTCCAGAGTACTAAGAACTTCCTACATCTGAAACACTCATTTTGGTGTAGATCTGGTTTTTAAATTTTAAATTCAGAGACTATTCATATTATTTGAACTGAATAAAAGTATATAAAATCATGTGATTTTCATCAGTTGGCTTTGATACAGGTCTGCTTGATAAAGTATTTATATTTTTTCCAATAATATTCTCCATCATAAAACTCCGAGAGATGCCAGGCTGAGATAGGAAGATGAAGCACTTCATATATTTATGGTACCACCTGCGCATGGAACTACAGTTGAGTCCATTTTACAGATGGAAAAACTGAGGCAGCGAGTGGTCAGTTGGAACATACATGGCCAGATTGAGTTACCAAAGTCTTCAAATGCTCCTCCTGCTTTCCTGACCTTAGATACCCTTCAAAATGGTGAATATGGTCATAAAGTCCAAGAAGCAAATATATAATAGGGCTAAATTTTTGCAATATGTATTTGAAGTAACTTGTAGAGCTGCCTTCACATATGCCAGGTGTGTATGTAGCTAAATATTACAGGGGGAATTGGACTAAGTCACCTAATAAAGCTTTTTACTCTTTATATTTTACCCTAACGTCAGAAAGACTGTTTTGATGAAAACACTAATGAAAATTAATCTTTTGAAAAAAATTACTTATTCCTTCTGTATTTACTGTACATCTGGATGAAGACAGAATGTTTATAAGCGAAATACAAAAATGTGTAGCAGCTACCAGTGAACAAAACTAATCCAATTCACCAGTCACCAGGCTGGTTAATATTATAAAGACTGTATGAATCATGAATATCCAGCCGGCCTGAGGGTACAAATCCATGAATCTAGGGAGTTTACCTGTCTCTTTTAGTCAGCAGGCTATCCCTTTTCAATCACTACAATTTAGGCATATATTGCCTAATAATAAATGCGATAATAAAAATGTATTTTGGGAAGCAGGATGTTGTAATAGAGCTTTAGATCAAAAGTGAGATTCATTTTACTTAATTTTAGCCAACTACAAGCTAGCTGCCTAGCCTAATCTAGTTGTGTAGGCTCCCTCCTTGGTGGAGAGAGAGAGGGAAAGCCAGGATGAATTGCTTTGGGGAGGTGCCTGTCTCTCCACTGACAATAGAGGGAGCCTACACAACTGGCTTAGATAGGACACTTAACTTTTAGGTGGGTATCAGTTACTCCAGGCAAATTCTGTGTTAAGCATCAGGAGATTTGGGTTCGCCTATGTGTTGCCACTGATTTACAACATAACCTTGGGAATATCACTTAACCTTTTCTTTTTTTTTTTTTGTTCTTGGAGAACCTTTGTCCAAAGATGAAATACAGGTGCAAAATCTTGTTTTCCTGCTCTTGCTACTTTAACATGCCTGTGATTGTTGTTAAAATCAACAGAATTTTTGTGACAGTGTAAGTTTATATGTGGTGAGAGGCAGGGCTGAATGAAAATTATTTTAGAAGCACCATGTATCTTCCTCAGATATGACAGAATATTGTAAAAATTAAAATCTAGTAACTGGTTATGTGTATTGATTTTTCCCATCTTTGCCTCCCCTTCACATCTTCCCTCTAGCCCGCCCTCCCCAAGTCCCGTCCCCCCCCCCCCCAGGAAAAAAAAAAAATAGGGAGCGGGGGAAACATTCTTCAAATTAGACCTATATTTTAAATAACCTTGGCCTGTTTGCAACTGGGAAAATGTTTTTTTTTTTTTTTTACTTGAGAGATTTATTTCTGTCCTTGTAACACCATGTACTATATGCATTGCACCTGTTCAGACATAAGCACAGCACATTATTATAGCTGTAGGGGTAGAAGCTTCCCAATATATATTTTTGAAGGGAGGGAATGCTGGGGAGAATAGCCCTCTCTTTTCAATTGTTTACCGAGCAGTCTCTTACGAAGACTTCTTCCTCATCAAGATCAATTTTCCCTGCTCCCCTGTTGTCTGGGGAAACCTATCTTCAGGAGCGTCTTTCTTGAAAGATCTCATGACTTTAAAATCATCAGTGGGCTTTGTGTAGTCTGCCTGTCAAAAGAGATATGTTTACACCTTCCCTGCGTGTGTTAAAGCTATAAGGTTACGGAGCAGAATGGCTGATAGGTTTCGGCGTTCCGTGCTAATATGCACAAAAAAATGTATTTATGGTAATTATATGGACTGTCTGAAACAATGCATTCCAACATCCTGTAACATAAATAAGAAAGGTGGAGCCAGCCGGCACTAAACTGTTTATTTGCCAGCAATCCTGCTCAGCCCCGTATACCTTTTCTACGCTGCCTCAGCCTGGCAGTACTGAACCTGTTGCTGCATTAGCCGAGTTGTATTTTGCTAGATAGGGGAAGGAGGGTTGTCTGCTGTCTGGTAGGAGGGCTTTGTCTGTGTGCGCCTTTCTCTCCCTCTCTCCCTCTCCCTCTCTCTCCCTGTCTCTCGCACTCTCGCTCGCTCTCGCTCGCTCTCTCTCGCTCGCTCTCCCTTTCCCGTCTCTGTGGTTTGTAAGGTAGGTTGCAGTGTGTGTATATACACAACATCAAGAGCAGGAAAATGGACTCATTAGGGAGGCAGGCAGTCATTACCACTCACACTGTACTTCCAGGGAGACAGCGACTATGAGGAGACAAACTGAGGACTGGGGAACAAGGTAGGCCAGTCAACTTTTATAAAAAATAAAAGAATAAAGCCTCTGCTCTCCTTAAACCACCAGCACTTCTTCCTTCTCCCTCCCCCCCCACCCCCCCCCCCTCGATTTTTAATTTAGAGATGTAAGTTTGCCAGACCTATTTGCTAGCTTAAAATTCGGAACATCTCTACAAGGCCCTACCCTCTACAAATGTTTCCCCCCCTTCTACTTATTTAAGGGTGTGCCCCCTTATGATTCACTTTAATTACTTTTTTTTTTAATCGCGAAGGAAACAAATACGTTTGTTTTCCAACACTAGTTCGGAGTAAATCAGTATCTTTCACTCTTTTAAAACAGCCCTCTCCGTATGTTTGTGGGTCTCTCTGCTTTTTCTTTTCTGTTTATGCAGTTCCATCTGTCCGTCCATATATCATGTTCTCCTTATTTACTGCTAAATGGGGCTTTATTAGTATTTGCCAATGACTTTTAACTGTAATGCCGGTGACCAGAGCTAACGGTGACTCTCGTTCTTTGTTTTTTTTTTATATATATATATGCACACTGTAAGTTTAAAGTCCATGCTTGGCATACAGTAAATAAAAGCAAAAAAAAAAAAAAAAAAAAGAGAAAGCAGGTTCCAGTCCTCCTGACAGGATTTTTATTTGGAGATTTTGCTGTTTGTCTGTTTTGGTGTGGGGGCGGAGGGGGTTAATTTTGGTTATTGTACATGTACTTTTTCCTCCTGGATATTTTTAACGTCTATTTTTCATTATTAGTGTTTTTCCAGTTTCCTTTACTAGGAAGAAAGGAGATGTATATTCCAACTTTTATGTTGCTGATCTAATGTAACGTTATGGAGGCATCACTGGGTTAATAAGAATTCAAACTTTCTAAGAGGGAGTTTGTATCCTTGGCTGCCCCCCACCCTCCCACTTTATGCATGGTTATGCTTGTGTTTCCGTGTGTACTGCCGGGGAAGGGAGGGGGGAAGGGAATAGATATTTTTTACAGTGGTGGCAAATTATGAAATCTATCGAGCCATTTTGTCCAGAATTAGTAACTATTTATTTACCATTTTTCACTCCACAAATATACTGCTTATTTGTAATTTCAAACATTGAAGCTTTTCTCTGAATTAATCTTTTTTTTTTTCTTTTTTTTTTCTCTTCTTTTTTTCTGGGGAGGGATTTGTGATGCATTTCATAGCCCATTTAGCATTGTCGAGTTTTTGGAGCCCAGATTTATCATGGGTTCTAAAGACTGCTTAAATTGATCCATTTGAAATGGTCTTTTTATCTGAGCTCCTGTCATTTCTGTTGGGGAGTAAAACTGCTACTCTGCTGGTAACAAAAAAAAAAAAAAAAACCCAACAAGAAAAGAAAAGAAAATAAAGGAGATAGTGGAAGTGAGTTACATAAAATGTTCTGGAGAATCGTAAGTAATTATATAAAATGGACGCTGATCAGTAGAGATCTCTCAACAATAACAATCACCTTTTTTAATAGAAAATTATTTATTTAATAGCAAGAGGCGGACTTCTTAAAAACATGCATTAGGCCTTCCTCTTAGCACAAAGAAGTCCATAATGCAATATTCCTAACCCACCTGGGACTGCCTAGGAGAGTCTACAAAACCTTCAAATCCTTTGAAATGTTTCTTAAAAATCCATTATTTTACAGCCAGAGAGAACTTTTGCTGCCAACAGGTTTTTCTGCTGTTGTATGGGGCTTTTTCTTAGCTGTCCTTTAACTTACGACTCCCCAGTTTCAACAGAAGTGCCTCCTCGCTGAACAAACTAAGTTAATTGAAATCCAAAGCAGCATATCTATTCACTGGCACTACAACTACAGAAACTACTTGCTCCATTTTATTAGCAGCTTTATTTTCAGAACCTGAGCGAAACTTTTCAAGGTTTTATGTATCAGTGTGCCAAGAATTGGTGGCTCATCTGTTAGCTGGGGAATGACATTCATCGCTTCCTATTTTTTTTCCCCCCTCCTCCTTTTTATTCAAGCCTCTAAATTAGTATTTTGTTGATAGACTTTAAATGTGTTTATTACTTCAAACGACCTGTTAACTGTAGCAGGGTGTTTCCTTCTGTCTTAAAGTTTGAATCTCAGGCTTTGAAATTCCAATTTCGGCGTAGAGGGGATGCTGAAGTTATGCCAAAAATCTAGGGGTCTTAAAGGTGGAGTAGCTGATGCCTTTGGATGGTGGTCAGCTTGGAGGATGCAGCTGGAGCGTTAGCAGCTGTCCCCCTCGTAGGCTGGGTGGGTTTTCAGGCACCTGTCATTTTCTCCTCAACCAGTGCAGGTGAACGTTCCTCAACAGCCCAGGTTTTTAGTAGGAAAGCATGTGGACCTGTCCTGAGGATTCTTACGCGTACATTTAGCAGAAGCCCAGCCTCATCTTAACATTTTTGAAAAACTTTAAAAATTATTACAAGATACCTCCCGATTTTATGAAAACCTCAGGCAAGAAGAATTCGAGCGGAGGAGAGTTGGAGTAGGAGAAACATTTTTCATTACCCAGTAAGATTTCTTTTTTTTTTTAATCTTAAAAACTTTTTACTGGGAGGATTTCATTTTCTTTGAATCCCAAGTACATTTTAGCAAAAAAAAAAAAAAAAAAATCTTAGCCCTTCTCATAGCACAAAGTCCGTTTGCAATCTGGATACAACAGCAAAGGGTAAAGTATGCCTAAGTAAACTTAAATCCGGCATATGATGCTGTAGCTGGAACTCGGGGAGCGTCAAGCCTGTTGGCCAGGGGGATAGGACCGAGTTTGGCAGAGCAGCGTGCACAGGGCAGAGTGGGGTGCTCTGGGTTCCCATGCTCACAGCCCAGGCAGCTGTGCGGAGCAGAGCTCGTGGTGTTGATTGGGTCACAGTGTGCTTTATTTTAGCGTTGGAGCAGACAGTTATCTAACACACCCACATGAGGAAGTGCTCTGGAGCAGTTATTTCATGCTTTGCCATGCCCTGTAGCTAGAGTAATTTTGGGCTGAATGGTGTGTGTATATGCTTCTTTCACTCCTGTGAGACGAAAAGCAATGCTGTAGGGGTTTTTTTTGTGTGCGTGTTTTTGTGGTGGTTTTGGTTTTGTTTTTTTCCACAGGACCAAAAATGGGATATAAGACAGTCAAATCCAAATACCAAACAAATACCAAGTCAAATTAATTCTAATAGAGGAGGATTTTGCTTTTCTCTTAAAGGAGGAAAAAATATCAATCTTGTTTATTTTGATAAAGACAGTTGTAGCAATTTCCTGAGCTGGATATATCATTATTATAAATATTACTCACAGTTTTCCTATTTTCACATTTTCTTTGTAGGCCCAGCTTATTCATAAGGGAAAACAGCTGCAGAAAATTAAAAAAAAAGTAATATTATTTATATAAAACTTTGATGTAAATAGGGAACAGTGTCCCCTGCTAGAGAATTCTGTGGGATGGCTTACAGATCCCATACAAGAGAGATTACAGTCTTAGATAAATAGTTATTTAAATCATTTCAAGAAAATCCTGTTCATTTTTGCAGACCATATGAGGTTTTAAGCAGAATGATTTGAATAGGAGTTCTGTTTAGAAATTGATGGCATGCTGTGGCCTTATAGATTTCAGTTGGTTTCACTCCTGTCTCTTTTTATATGACTTTTTTACACTGTGATCCGTATGGTGAAGAGCTTCTACTGAAACATTCATAAATGTTAATGGAAGATTAAACACTGAAGTTTAACTTCAAGTTACTTAGATTTTTTTTTTTTTTTAGAACAAAACTTTTAGAAAATCCAAAGCCTTTATAAATGTGTTGTGGGTTGTTTTTTTTTTTTAACATTTAAAACATTTTTTTCATTAAACAATGCACTGGAAATAGTTATTTTTAAAGAATAGCTTGTTCCCTCTGTGGAGTCTGCAGTTCAAGCTGTGCTGCAGAGGGAAAATGATGACAAATCAAAGTGAAATGGACTTTACTGATCTTGTTAGTTTGGTCCAAGAAAATTCAGAAAGTAAGCAAACAATATCAACTGTGAAAAATAACTTGGATTTTTAATAATCTATCTATGCCAATAATCCAGGTTTCTCTTGGTAAAGAGCAGTTATTTGACCGTGCACCAAATTTTGAGATACTTTTGTAATATCTGCACAGCTTTAACTTGAGCAGATTTTCACAGATACATCAAACTTTCAGCAAGGAGTGAATAAAGGCAAAGGCTTTTGTCCAGAATGGTTTTTGCTTTGACAGCGTTGCCTGTGTTCTTGGTTGTTATTTGTCTTAAAAGTTAATATTTAGTTCTAACGGCACTGATCCAGTTCTCCTCTAATAGGAAACTGGCATTTCAGAATGATTACTGCCTAGGTCTTTTATGGTTTTGTACATTTTTGTACTTAATTCTTCAGTGCCATCGTGTACCATGACGGCATTTTGACCGCCCGGCGCTGGCAGGAGTTCTGTTTGCCAACAGGTCTTGTAAAATGGTCACCAGAGGCACGGAGACGTGCACCACCTCTTTCTTCCATAGCTGCTGGGGCAGCCAGGGCAGCCAATGCCGCAGGGCAGTTTGCTACACATCGCAGAGGTTTGCAAGAAGAAAAAAGTTCAGCTTTTATCACGTGCAGTGAAGACTGTCTATCTTGAAGTAGTTAAATTACAGGTGTGGGAAATCGGGTTAATGGGATAAAGCTGTCTTTAAAGAAAAAAACACTGTTCCTCTGACATCCTGGGTTTGGCTTTGGTGAAATGAGTGTGGAGGGTCCCAGCCTGTTTCTGATGGGGCAGATGTTCACCTTGCACAAAAGCGAGCTGCTGACTGAGTTGGCGCTAGGTGGCACTATGGGAAGAAAGGCCATGGACTATGCAGCACAAAGGCTGAAATCCTTTCATGCCAAGAAGTGGTCTCTTCCCATCAGCGACAACCTGCCCTGCCAGCCCGGTGGAGGGCAGATTTGCAGCCTGTGCTGTACTTGATGTTAATCATGTGCTGTTCCTCAACATCTTTTATGAAAGATAGGTATTCTAACTGAAACCTATCCTTCACTCTTCAATGCCTTGTGCCATAAGCCTTCTGTGTGCTTTTTCGAAGTGGGTGGACACAAACTCCTAGGTAACATTTTATGTCCAGTTTGCACAAGTGTAAATGACAGTACGAAGGGTGAGCCAAAACCCATATGGTCTTCCCAAATGAGCTAGTATCAAATCGGTGGTTATACAAGACTGTATTAAAAACAGTTGGTAACTACAGCAAATGAATGGGCAATGCTTTCGACCCTCTGCAGACCACCTATGGGAAATTCTTTGCAGGACAGAAGTGGTGCCATTCTGTAAGTTACACCTGTAGATGACCTCTTAATGTTACACTTCCATAGTATATTTGTCTTGGGATTGTGGTAGAGCTAAAAATGCAGGCAAGTATAGCGTACGATTTGATTTCGAGGTAAATACAGCATGGAAATTACTCTACTGATGGTTTTTTTGGTTTGGTTTTGTTTGTTGGTGGGTTTTTTTTCCCAACTAGAAGACAAGCTTTCTAATATCTTGCTTCTCAAATCATCATTATCTGGAAGTGTGATCAATCCCTTGAGGATACAAAAGCAGGAGTGGGAAATTTGCCTTATGGACTTCAGAGTTGTCCTTTCAGCCAACTGAAAGTTAATTATTGATTTCTGTTTCCTCCCTAGAGATCCATATGCCTTTCTTTCTGGCTAGAAAGTTAGTGGTCACAGATTTGAGACCAATCGTCGTGTGGCAACACAAGATTTCATGGGCAGGATGTCAGGAACGGGTAAGATGAGGTTGATATGGGGAGAGAGTGAAGAAAGGCAACTAGGTAAAAGCTTATGTCCACTACTGTTTTATGTGGGGTGGACATGGAGCCTGTTATTCTTCGTGGCTTTGGCTCCTAAACTCCTAGCAATTTGATAGCTAAGTGAGTCACAGACATTAGTGACAGAGGGGAATGCTGAGAATAAAAACAAAACAACAACAAAACCCAACCAAAAAATCTCATTGTTTAGGCAGAAACACAAGAAAACCATGTTTAATTGCTAATGTGCTCCCTCTGCTGGTTCTCTAAAACTAACAAATGCTATTCCCAGGAGACTGGGCCACACCCTCTGGGACACTGCTTTACAAAAATTGTGTCTAAATGAATGGCTTTGAGCTCTCTTGCAACGAGCAGTATTAACAGGAAAAGAAGTCTTCTGACGAAGTATGTTAAAGCCTTATATACCAGGCATGACTGCTGAGAAAGGTCACGAAATGTCCAATCCTGTAATTCAGCCTTTTTTGCTTTGTTTCCATTCTTACTTATATTTGATAGGCATTTCTTTTTCTGTCATTTCCCAAAGTTTGTATTTTCCATTTTGCTGCCACTGCTTCTAGGATTTTTCCCATCTGAAAGAGTTTTAAAAAATATTCTCATTGGTGCTTTTAGTTTCAATTTTAGTGCATGTAGTATCTGAAGAAGCTGTAGTGTAGCTTAGGCTTTGGCAGCTTCCAATTCTTTCTGTCACTGTCAGTTAAATCTGCTTGTCAGCTTTATACTGTTGTGCCCACTTCATCCTGTCCTTTGGCTTGAATACCGTCTGTTTTTTCAGGATACTCCTGAACATCCTTCCTCGTTGTGATGAATCTGTATTTCTTTTCCAAACATAGACTGAATTGTTTAATATGTTCCCTACACAGCACATTTCCCCAGTAGATAAGTTTTTAAAATCCAGCATTTTGTACTTTTGTACTATGAAAAATGTCAAAGTCCGGGATAAGATTGAGCATCGGAGAAAAAATGGAAGAAAGCTTTATTAATTCCCGTAGAATATTTGGAATGTGTGGAAGATTTCTGACATGGTAATTATATAATGAAAGATTGTCCTGTATTTCCCATATTTTCCACCTACGTGGACTGTCATGATAAAGAGCCTCATCTTGCAGCCGTTGACACATCAGTGGGAATCAGCTGTGCAGAGCTGTTGCAGGACTGGGCTCAAGTTTTCCATGCAGAGTAGTGAAAAGTTTTCTTTCTGCAAGTCTCATACTTCCCATCTAGGTGACTGCTTATTAAATCTTTATACGGTAGGGACAATAAACCAAACAGCCTGGTGGGTAGCTAATTGGCTGGAGTGACTCAAGCCACATACAAATCTCATTTGTACTCAGTACATTGACTTTCTCTGGCCTCCTTGCTCTCTCCAGTATTCGTTCATTTTGAGATGGCTAGAATATAACGCAAAGAAAATAATCCCTGGTTCTTCTTTTTCAAAGTCTTGGAGGATGCTTGTAGGATGATTCTCCATTATTTCCCTTTCATAGGCCCTGCAGTTTAGAAATCCGTCCTCCTAAAACAGCGCAGGGAACTGGCCTCTGTGTGGGCAGTCACGGCAGAGACATCAGAAACCAGTAGCACTGAGACCACCTCACCCTCCTGTCCCCAGGTCCCTGGACTTGAGAAATCATAGCAGGGGGTGGTATCTTTATGAAAGCTTGCTCTCCTGCTGTACCTGCTTTGGGGATAAATAGAGAATTCGGCGCCTGGGGCTACCAATCTGGCACCTTTTGCTAGTGCTAAACTAATACAAGTGATTAGAAGTGACACGAGTTCCCGGAGAAGGCCCAGCCTGTCCTGGCTCATGGGCGGACCGTTTGAAGTCCAAGCTGTGTTTTGTAATTTCCAGCATTTCATAAAACTGCTGCTTTTATTTTCCTCTCCAAGCCATGGCCAGGTTTTGAAAGCTTGAAAGCTTGCTCCAATTGGATAGAAAAAGTGTGTTTTTAAGATAGTGACATTTCCTAAATGAGCTGGTGCCTTCTGAGCTATACCAACTTCAAATCATTTATCCACTAAGTCAGGCTCAGCCTGAAACATTTCACTGCTGTTAAAGCAGCTGTTCCTGAATGAGGTAAAAAGTCAGTTGTGCTTTTGCAGTACATTCGGCTATGCTGTACTTTGTGCCAGGCAAGAGAAAGCTCAGTATTTTTCCCTGGTGCTGGGCATTTCTGGATTCTGGAGTTAACTTTCTTTTTCTACTAATCTCTGAGTCCATTTTTACAGGGGACCGGATCCCATTCAAAGTCTTACTTAATACTTTTTTAGACAACTTTTTTTGGTTTTTTTGAAAACCTGTGTACAGAGATCTTAAATATTTTTGTCAGCACAAAGCCACAGTGCAGTATCAGAAGTTGTAATCAGATTGCAGTGCAGTCACTACTGTGACATATGCAAGTACACAGGTACTGGTAAGGGTAACCCACTGATTAGGGAAGCAGGATTTGTAGTTTTTTCTAGTTTCCTGTGTAACTTTCAACAAGTCACTTCATTTCTCAATGTCTCAGTTACTCATCTTCAAGATAGGGATAATGATGTTTATTAGTTTCTGAGAGCAGTTGGGAGAGCGTTAGTTATAGCTATATTAACTACTTTTATCTTTCACTCTCAAATTTGTGCCTTGATATCACTCTAAAAGTGCATTGCAACCTCTTCCTTTACTCTTGCTTTAGCCTCCCAATGAAGTTTTTGAATACTTGTGGTCTTTCTCTGGCATGTCAGAATAGAACTGACACCTGAGGTCTTGTTTTTGGTTGGCGTTTTTTTCTTTTTTTGGAGGAAGTTTTTACCTCATGGAGATTAAGAGCTAGTATTTACTTAGGTAGCTTAGATGGCAGGAACTGTTCTGCCCTGATCATGCAGGCTGTATTATGTTGGATCTCAGGTGAATTTTGCATGTGCTTTGAGCCACGTATTTTCATTGCATTCAGCCCTAGGCTTTCTTGACCGAACTGCTATTAGTAACAGAGCTAGCTCAGTTAAAGCTGTCTCTATGGTGGAGTGAGAGCCCTCTTGTCTAGATCATATCCGTACCAGCCCCGTGATAATTTAATCTGCTACCAAAATTAATTTAATTTTCATTTCACCTCTCTTTCAGGTGAAAAAAGTTGAAAACAAAAAGGAAGTCAGCTAAACTGAACTTTTCTGGAGTTTCCTGGTTAAGACTGGTTGTGCAGGAGCACAGTTTAGTTGACTGTAAGCTGTTTTAAAGAGTTATTAAAATCTGGTTGAGTAATGTTACTATGGAACATTGGCTTCAGTGTGGTAGAAGGATACAAATGGAGCATTTAGGAGGGAGGTTTGGGAAGAATGTGAGCAGCTAGAAGAAATAAAAGCTGAGACGCAGGCAGGGGGCAGAGCTGTTCAAAGAAAATGAGGACAAAAAGTCTGAACTTCATGCAAAAAAAGGGGCTAACTTGGTCCCACTGGCAGGAGAGGGAGAAAATTTTAGCAGCAGGATTCTCTATGAGCAGGACCAGAGTGGAGTGGAATGAGGCCACAGCCCTTTCCTTCTCCCTCATGAGCAGTGGGATGGAATAATCATTGTACAATAATCATCTTCAGAGGACTGTGCTTTTGGGATAAGAAGTTCCACATGAAATTTCTGAATGTCTGTGTCCCTCTGCTACAATGTTTATGGGTCATGTTTTGCCCTAAGTTACGTTTGTACAAAAGTGGACCAATTCAGTGAAATTTAAAAAAATAAACATTGAACCAAGAACTGAATTTAGCTTTGTGTTTCTAGCCTACTGGCTGCAGCTGGCATACGTCTGAAGCAGTAAAGATGATGCATGGTACTCCACAAGTGATTTGTGACCAGGAGACAGTTTTCTTTAGGACAGTGCTGCTGAGTTTGACCTCATTTTTGCTCTGTTAGATACTGTCTCCCTTGTGGCAGCATTCATAGATGTATTAATAAGTTTCTTACCAGATCTCTCCTAGAAATCTGACCTTTTGGAGTTGATGAAAAGGCTTGCTTTTAGGAGGTGTTGGTGATTATTCTCATAATGCCCAAGCAAAGCCTGCGAAGAATTTAACATCCAAAAAGATGCCCCTTTTTTTGTTGTTGCTGCTCATCTGCAAAGGTTTAATCCTCAGACCTTGTGTGATGTTTTTGTTTTGTTTTGCTTTGCTCTCATTACCCAAAAAAGAAAAGTGCCATTTCTGTCTAAGTCTTTCCTAGGCTTTTTTAGATAATGGAGTGACACATGTACTTCAAAACAGAGAGCAGTTATCAGCTGAATTCAGCCGGAGAAGGGAATGCTCACAAAAGGTTCCAGGACAGTTTAGCCAGAGATAGCTGCTGATATGAATAAATAGCACTTTGCATTTCTGAAGAAACTTATTTGAATATCTTATAGTGTTTAACGAAAGTAGTTAATTTAGTTTTGCTTAACTCCAGTAGCTGAATCAACATTATTATTTCCATTTTTTAATCAGGAACAATTGAGGCATAGGGAGAAAGAGGAAGTGTTGCCTTTCTTCCTTCCTTGGTATATTATACATGCAGATGGGACTTGGAAAAGTAAAGACCATGTTCCATGGACAAAGGAAGCTCAGATGATTCTTGGCTATGTTAAAGACTGTTAGGCTTTTTTAACACCATTATGTTATTGTAACACATATGCAACTACTTTGCCATTGAAGTCTTATTTCTACTTTCAGAATGAGATAAAAAGACCTTACCGTAACTGAAAATAGAGGCCAAAACACATTTAATGTACCAACATGACAACAAAGTCTTATTTTTAATAGCAGAATTAAAAAAAGATAATCTTTTTGGTGTTTTGTTTGCTTGTTATTTATAATTACTCTCTTAACTCAGTTAATACAACTTCAAAGACTTGTAAGCAATAATTTTTTTTTTTTCCCGATTGGATTTCCTACAGCTGGATATGTCCCAATGAGCTCCAGTGTTAGCTTTGTCCAAGAAGTAGATGTTTGAAAACTGGACCAGTCTGTCACCTCTTTTTGTACAATAATAATCATAGGGGAACATTATACCTGGCTGAAATAAATAGTGGTTGTTGCTTGCTTCACAAAATAGTCATAGAAAGATGACTTAAGCTCCCTATCACATGTAAAGACAAAAGCATCTTCGAATAGTTACAGTGTTCTGGACTTCTTATATGTATAACTGCTTGTATGTGCAACTGCTATTAACCTCTGTGAAAGCTGCAATATGTAAAGGAGAAAACAGCCCCTAAGGGTTCTTTGGACACAAGCATTTAAAGAGGATTCTTAGATGTCTGTTCAAACTGCCAGTGGAGACAAAGCACATGGAAGTAATAATGGGAGCTTGCAAATACTGGATTTGGGCAGAGCACAGATGTATTGCTGCTGAGGCATCTGTCAGAGAATGAACAGTAGGAGGAACTGAGTTGTTTATACATTCAACCTGAAAACTGTACAATGAGTAGCTGCATTTAACTTTCTGTTACTTGAGAATGAGATTCAGATCTCAATTCTTGAAAACTTGCAAACAAGTTTTGGGTTTGTACTGCTTTCTACTATCTTTTCACTTCCCAAGAGCCAGTTTTTATGTCTGTTGATGCTTAGAAGACCAAATGGGAAGGACAGCAACAGAAAGTTTTATTAGCTGGTACAATTAATACTTTCTTCTTTGAGAGTCAGATTCATCTAGTGTAATATGTTTACAAAAGAAAAGGCTGGAATACACAGTAAGGTTTTCCCTTTATCAGAGACATACGGACTCACCATCACTGTATATATTTGTGAGACACTGTAACAAAGAATGCTCCTCAGGCATGTCTCATGTTTCAAGGATGGAAGGGCAAATTGGATGAATGTCCCTTCTAGGAAATGGATGAACCAGCTTTTTCATATGCAATCTCCAATTTCGGTAATCCCTGAGAAGTTCACAAAAGCCAGGATGGAGTCAGTAAAACCTCGTCTTATTAACCTCCAAAAGGACACAAAGGGGTTTGGATCGCAGAGCTGGTCTGGATGCCAAGTGCACCTCTTAAGTACTCTCATACTGTCTCAGCCTGCTGTAACTTTGGTAGATGCAATACAATAAGATTCATGAAGTAGATGAATACAGCAGATGAAGAGACCAGGTTTTTACTGGGAGAATTCCCACCTGAGAAAGGCAAGTCAAGCTTCTTTGTACAGGAAAGCCAACCAATGTCTTTCCCCTTTCCACACCCCCTAAGTAGAGATTTTTCCCCTGTTCCCCTTTCATAAATACATGATAACCTGTCCTGTAGATGGAATCGTCTCTGAGATTTGTTTGTCTCTGCTGATAAGCATTGGTCCTATGAGAGATCCTCAAGTCAACTGTATTTGAGTCTTCTTACTTTTTAGGACACTTGTATCCACTTTACATGCTAAAGTCAGACATAGGGAAGTTCTGCAGAGGTCCCCTATTACACAGTTGCCTCTACATGCTATTGTGGTAATAAAACCTGGCAATTTTTTTCTCTCATTAGGCATCTCCACTGTTATGCATTTATTTAAATAAATGAGCTTCTGGGTTTGTTTTTTAATTTACTGAGGTACAACTCTTGCTATATATAATTAGGACGCATGGGGTCTTCAGAACTCCAAAGGAGTGCTTTATAAGATTCACAATTTTTCCTTCTGCGTGCCGTGAACCATTGTATATCTATATGGGTTTTGGGGAAAGATGGATTAAAAAGTTAACAACTATGTAGGCATTAAGTCAGCAAATCTAGTGGATACTTATTTCTTAGCCATTTTATTGAACTCATATTTTTGTGGCCCTTCCTTTGGTTTTGATGAGGATCACTGATGTGTTTAGGGGGAAATTTTCCTTGGCCCTCCTGTTTTCCTAAGTTTCAAATGTGCCTAGAGATCAGTGAGGTAGGGAGCACAGTGGGGAGCTTAGAATCTGGAAGAATGACTGGCCAGGGATTTCTCCGAGCTTTTGGGGAAGCCTGGGTAAATGAGCT
>NW_009258260.1:1527057-1565315 GCF_000687185.1 Egretta garzetta
CAGAGAGAATCTTACTTCCTCTCAGAGCACTTTTTTGGGGAAAGGCCAGGAAGGAAGGAATTCTGCATGATTCAAGAGAGACTTTAAAGGTCTATGCTCTATTTTTTAGGAAATATGCAGGCAAGAGCCTACTTTGTCATATGCATAAAACTGTAAAGCTTCAAATCTTTATTGCTCTTTGCTTATTTTATAAAGCTTTTACTCTTCCTTATCTTTACTCTCAACGCCTGTATATTTAACCTTAACAAAAGAAGCATAGTAAGCTGAGCAAATGGAGTGGTGTTCAATTTGCTTACTTATTTTCTGCCTGAGCAGGTCATCTACCTGCTCCTTGTGGCAGAAGGGGCCATATGCCATCGTTCCTTCTCTGCAGTGTGACTAGATCTGTTGTATGTGCACAGTAAAACTGAGCTGGGCAGAATTTGGCCAAGGTGCACCAAGCTTACCGCTTGTGTGCAATACAACTGTAATAATGTCCATGCCCAGGATCGCCAAAGCTTCCTGGAATCACTGGATTTACTATGAATGCACCATAACTAATTTGGATGTTCAAAGTACTCCTGACATGTCCCAAAATTGCTTGACTACTTTCATGGTAGTTCTCTCAGCAGCTGTGCTGGGCTTGTGTGGGAGCAAGTCCTTCCAGATGAGCATCATCAGGACAAGGTCATGATTGAGATAAACAAAAGTCAAGCATCCTGAGTACAGTCCTCAAACACTGATTTTTTTTTTTTTTATTTTATTTTATTTTTAATTCAGGTCCTGTTTTTAAGGACCTTACATAGGGCATGCATGAGAGGAGATGATGTGAGAAATGTAAAAAAGAGGACTTTGGGGGTCTGCTGCAGACCTTCTTACTGACCTGGGTACTTCAACTTCACCTCTCTGCTCTTCTGTTCCTTAGCAGTAAAACAGAGTGATGACAGTAACTTCTGCAGGCCTAGAAGCTTAATGAACATTTTGTGAAGTGCTCAGACATCTTCAGGTGAAAAAGACTGGGGATAAAACAGCAATTATTGCCACGTTTACCTTCTCTTGATCTGAGAGGAGTGAGCAGAAGATGCAAACATTTATGTTACCATGAGAAATGAAGATGTGTTCGTTTCAAAAATTTTCCCAATAATGTAGCCTTTCATGCCTCCTGGAAATTTCTCTAGAAAACTGTCTTCTGAAGCTTTAGTCCTTTCCTTCCTTATAGTGTTTTGCCTGATCACATCATCAGTGGAAGAATACAGAAGCGAAACAAAGGGTGATGCTTCTAAACCTTGTACCCTACTGATGTCAGTGGAAGTTTTAATTCCAGTTGAAGGTTGCAGTTAGTTCTCAGTGTTGCAGAGGATGAGCAGAAGTGGGTATTGGGGTAGAGAGGAAAATGACCAGCAAGTGTTGACCTGGGTTCTGCAAAGGACTGAAAGACTTGCAGTTGGGAGACTAATCCCCTGGTGATGGAGAAACATGGCTTTGGCATGATGAGTGGCGCTGATGTGTTGTTTATATCTTAACCCCTGGCAGAGAGAAGTGTTCGGGAGCACAGGATTTAGAAGTAGGATACGTGTGAATCTAAATTAGATGGAAACAAAGGGTGAAAAAAAAACGGGAAGGTGCAGTTGGACAGCAATGTCTAAATGCCTGTGTTTGTTCTGGAGTTTGTGGTGGAGCCGAGTCTCACCAGCAGCAGTGCTGCGAGTAGTGTGCTCAGTGTAAATAGAATCCATAAATAGTTTTGTAGAGAGTCAGGCTTTTATTTTGCTTGTAAAGTCGGACCTATTGTGACTCTTGGCTCTGCCATTTCTTTCCTTACCTTATTGGTGGGATAAAGTTGATATTGCTTAGCCCAAATTCACATATATGAATACGCTTTCATCTCTTTCTCTGTTGCTTTGTTTATCTGTCTCTGTCTATCTCTCTGTGCGCCTGCTGCTTGTCTGCCTGCCAGTTTTTTCTTTGTCTCTATCACTTCATCATTGAACCCATCTGTGTAGAAAATGGGATATTTGGCTGTCTTGTATTTTTATTATTTTTTTTTATTTGTGTCATTTTGTTCCCTCAGACTTATGAGGATAAAACTCGCACTCCTGGGGGTGCCAGGCATTTCAGATCTTGCATTTAGGAGGAGCCGTGATGCTTTTTGCGTCTGTTTGTCTGTCCATCTGTCTGCTGGTCTATAATAAGCTGTGCAGCGAGACAGCAGCTTACTATCTGTGTGTGTGAAATTAGCTAATTGGTGTTAGCAGCAATATTTTCACATGTTTTATAAGCAAAGTGCAGCAAGGTATATAAATGTAGATATGATCCAGAGACACACACACATACACACACACACACACGCGCGCACGCAAGCCTGTAGCTGCTCATGCATAGACGCTCAGAAGTAATTAATGTTAATAAGATTTTAATGTGCTTGTGAGATCATAATGAGGAGAAATGAATGCTCTGATTAGAAAAAGGTAACTGTGTGTGTGTTTTGGCTTAGAACAAGATTTCCCCTCTTTTTTATACATCACAATTTCAGAACTTGTTTGTGATTGCATCAATCGGTTTTTATTTTCAAATTAGAGGTCTGTTTAGCCATTTGAATGATTAGCCAAATAAATGGGTAAAACCCTGATCATAAGGAATGGTGCAGATTTTTTTTTTTCTCTTAGAAAGCTATGCTACTATATGACAGGGCTGGGCAGCCTCATCCTTCTAGCATTACATTTTTTTGATGCTCCTTTTAAAGCCTCATCAGAAACTGCTCTCGGAGACAGTGCTCATTTTTTACAAATAGAGATGTTTATCTATAGGTGTCTGCAATACATAATCAACCACTGAAACTATTGTGCCAAGGCACATTCCTGTTCATCAGTAATGATGAATCCTCAGAGTCTGAATGATCACATGATACCTTGATAATATTTTGAAATAATTAGTTTAAGAAAGCAGAACGGTATACATGTATTTTTTCTTTTAATCAGTCCGTTTCCAAATAAGAGAGATGGGAAAGTGTTTGCAGGAAACATTTTACAAGCTAAGATGTTTTTTCATCCTGGATGCTGTGTAGTCACCAGACCCCAAGCTGGCTAAAATCCAGCTGGACACTAGGGGTCCTTCTCTCCAGCAAATCAGTGAAAATATTGTCCAGAGGGCTTTACTTTCATTTGCATACTTATTATTGTTGTTATTTTGAGTAATAAAATATATCAAAATACTAAAAAGTTCTTATTTGATAGTGCTACACAAATTACTTTGGGATTGGGATCGGGGTTTTTTTATTGACACTGAGAGGTTAAATATTCTGTTTTAAAAGCATCTAGAATTAAAAATGCAAGTTTAAAAAGTCCATGCTCCAGTGCATCCTGTGTTACATATTACCCACTTCTTTATTTTGGTGGCACCTGGCTTGAGTGATGGTTTTAGTGTTAGATCTACGTTTGATTTAATGGAATATGGTTCATTTCCAGAAAGTGCTGAGGTACCACAACAGTGGTTGTGATGAAAAAAGGTAGAGCATGGTGATAAGATTGCAATTTCCAAATTGTGCTGAACAAAACCAGTGTCAGTAGATACAGCTTTGACACGATTTGAAGTCTCTAAAGATGATGATGTGACGGCTCGTTTATAATGAATGAATTTATTTTGGGGAAAGGAAACATCAGGCATTATGTATATTTGTTTATTCCTCTAAATGTTCCTTTCAGCCAGCTGCTATACAGTAGGGCCTCTAACCCTAGTTTATCATTCAGATAGCTCAATCAATTAACTTAATACAGGAACTTTAATTTTCTGAGGTACCTTGGGATATCATCTGCACGTGTGTGTGCTTAAGTGTGTCTGTGCAAGTGCACTCAAAGTATCACTGAAACCTGAACAGCCATGCAGTAAGGCCAAAACAAAGTGTTGCCCAACTGCTGCCAGCGTCCAGGTAAGTTTTAATGACCCTGGATGGAACAAAGACACCTTTACTTCTCCTAAGTGCTTATAGTTTGAGAAGTGCTTTAAATTTCACCTTGATAAAATGATAGTCTGAGCTCTTGCTGCAAGGAAGCAACTCATTTGCTTTAAAAATCATTGATCCTTTCTGTAGATAATTTTATTAGAATCTTTTGAGAAATATCAGTCCCAGTTTAGGATTAGTATTGAATTGAATTAGTATTCAATTAATGGAATATGATTCATTTCCAGAAAGTGCTGAAGTACCATAACAGTGGTTGCGATGAGAAATGGTAGAGCATGGAGATATGATTGCCATTTCCAAATCGTGCTGAACAAAACCAGTGTCAATAGATAGACAGGCAAAGAGTGAGAGTAGGAGCAAGGTAATTGTAAACTCCAAAACTGCTGAATTTTCACCTTGGAGCAGGAAGCAGCTAAGCAATGCAAGGACTTTCTCTTCAGTTTTTCTGTGTTCTGGATGGAAAATGTGGAAGAAAACACTCAGTTTGATGTTTTCAACATCAGAGATGATGTAGCCAAGGTCCCTTCAGCTATAGGCTGAAAACTCCTTAAGGCTTGACGAACTCAGGAAGAGCTGAGGCAAACTGGCTAAATGCATGAAGTCAGTACGCAAAAATGAGTTGTGCTGAATCCTTGGGGGACTGCTTTAATTCAGGAGTAAATTAGTCTTAGACCAATGTAGCTTAACTGAGTAAGGAGCTACAGGGAGCTTTGCTGTTGAATTAGAGCATTTACTCACAGCTCCAAGACGATTAAATGTGTGCATATAGATGTCAGACCTTAAGTTGATTTGCCTTAACTTTCTCACCATCCCCGTGCAGACTTGGCTTAAGAGGTAGATAAACTGTCCCAAGCAATTCATTCTGTAGTGATGATCCAGAAGAAACCGAACTTCAGTAGCTTCTTTGCTCTGAAGAAAATACTGTAACGCCAACGATTGCAGTGTTCTTGACAGAGTACTGGTTGCCCTGCCTCTCCTTGGACACCATTGTTTTCCTGTGCAGTTGTTGGAGGGTCCACAGACACTGAAGATGGCTTTCTGTTACAGTCAGTTTGCACATAGGTAAGGTCTAGTATCTGAGAGTAAAACATACCAGAGGTAGAGATACTATGCATTTGCAGTGAATTCTAGAATCGTTACATGAAAAGCAAGTGTATTCATAAGTTCTTTTTCTGACTGGCTTTACTTACAGTTGGCTGCTTTGGTGTATGGTTACTTCAAAGATGAGAAAGAGGGTTTTAGGGTAGTTTTTTGGTTGTGATGCAGAACAGAATATGGTGGAAGCATAGTAACGACTAGCTACCTTGGGAGAAACTAATTTTCTCTTAAAGAGGCATATGCACTTTGTGAAAATAGGAGCTTGTAATTGTATGTTGAGATTGTGCCCTGAAGAATGTTTTAGTGTACGTTTGCCAGCCTTACTCATAATACACTTGTTTAATTTGACTTTGTTCCTAAGTACACATATAAGGTTAAGATGCTATTAATTCATAAAGTTCATAATTGACAAACTGATTGTGAGTTAGTTGAGAGAATCTCCATGCTAAATAGCGTCGGATTTGCACAGTGAAACCTCTCTGTATAAGGATGGATTTTAAAATTATCTGTAGGTTCTACCTCTATCAGGCCAGCAGAGAAAGTAAGCGATCAACGTGAAAGCTTCATTGGAGATAGTCACCTGCTAGTCTCAAAGAGGGGGTTTTTCTTCAAGTATGCTAACTGATGCCAGTTTTTGTCATATGATCTGGAGACAGAAAACAGACATCCTAAAACTGTCAAGAATTAAGCTTTAAAAGAACTGATTATCTCATCTTGCCCAATTCCATATTTATGTTTCTAAATAAGTAGCTACTTTTTTCCAAAGCACTTATTGCACCTGCTGAAGCTGCTGGATGCAGAGAACTTCTAGAAGGCTCTTAGGTCTAGATGGGCTTAGAAATTCCAGATAACTGACGTGACATTTCTGCCAAAAATGTTGTTTTAAAAAGTTGTATAATTGCATCACATAGCATTTACATGAAAGCAAAAACCATGTATATCTGTAGAAGGCAGGAACTGTTGAAGAAATCAAGTTGTTCACATAGTTCAGTCATATCTGCTTCTGAAAGTGTCAAAAACTTCCGAGGTAGGTAAGGAAAACCTTCTCATGAAGAAGTATGGAAAAACCTGGCCATGGAGGAAGTTCCTACCTTATTCTGTCATGGGATAATTGGCCAAGTCTTTGAACAACATAGGTGTAGGTTTTCTACTTGATTACTGTTCTGTTTGACTTAGTAATGGATATTCATACTAGACGTATGAAAGTTCTTTTTTTTTTTTTAATTACTCTCTTGGTCTCAGTGTTACTTTGCAGCAGATTATCACGCGATCTACTGGTTGATTCACACATGAGAGGAAATGGCTTCATTTTTCTGAAGTTTTGTGTGTGTATATTGGGAAAGCTGTGCAGATATTTGAGGTTTCAAGTAATGTAAAAGCAGACAGCACTGAGCAACTAGATGGAGTCAGAAACACGAATCACTATTTGCTTCCTGGTATCTCAGTTTTGTTATCTGGTGGACATGTGTGTCCTCTCATTATCAGAATTCCAGTGGCTTCAGGGTTAGCTGCAGTCATCACAGAAGTATACAAAACAGTCTATGTATGTGTAACTTTTACACTTATGCCTATGTTTACAAGTAGTGCATTTGGAAAGGGTCTGAATGTATAAGAAGTGTTTGAATAATGACTTTGGGTAATGGCTCAATTTCTTTGGAAAATGTGAAAACTTAATCTTGTTCTCCTTCCCCAAACCATTCTGCCACTGGCATTAGGAGGAGTAGGCCTTTTAACCTATGCCTGTATTAGTGAATTAAGAAAAATTGCAAGCTTCCCGTGTTTCCTGAAGCAAGGTATTATGTATCTATTGCTTCAATTTACCTATCTTTAAGGTAGGATTGATATTTTGTAACTCCCTGTCAAACAGGTGGAATTTAATTGATGGGAAGAGCCTTTGTGTTCTTTCAAGTGAAGGCCTTTCAGATCTGCTAGGCACTATGATGTTTGGGACTTACTCTTTTGGTCAATCTCAGCATTACACTTGTCAGCCATGATGTTTGCAGTTCACACATTGGCAAATGCAGCACAGCAGCATCTCTTCTGCTGTGGGACTCCATATTCCAGATGTGTTGGACAATCCTGCTGGCCAGCTGTGTCTCCTGTGTGTGATCCTAGGAATCGGAGAGAGATCATGGTGCTTAGCAGCATCTGCAGGCCTTTCTGCTTCCAAGTGAGGTCCTGAGCTCAAGAAGATCTGCCAGTAGGCGTTTTGTCTGGAGTGCCAGCCCAGGTAATGCGAACTGCTGTGTGAAGTCTTACGCATTGGGCCAGCTGAGGTGCCGGTCTTTTAGGCAGGCATAAAGTTATGAAATCTGACTTGGGAAAGAATTTCTCTGCAGTCCTCTTTTATGATACTTACTACAAACTGGATTGAGGTACTTAAGCCACTCAAATAGCTAGAAGCACCCAGCCCTGCCTATGTGGAGATTCTTATCTGACCACATGATAAACATCCTTCCGCAGATAATTGCCCCAATCATCTGAACAGCGCTAAAGGAAAGTCATGTGGCAGGTGGTAACTTGTTTCTGTCAGTGGTGGTAACCCAGCCTGTTCCGCTCCCAGCAGCTGCTGCCGAAACACCATCCATGTCAGCACTTTCTCTTCAAGACTGGGGAAGAGGCCCAAGGCAACATGGGGCAGGGATCATGGGGAAGGTGAGCAGAGAGTGGGATAGAGGGGTGAGAGGATGGATTGGACTGGTTTTGTGGAGATGAGGAAAGCAGGGAGGGAATGAAGCAGAGAGCAGTGCCATGGGGCGGGCCATGACAGAAGGGTGCAGATGGTGAATTGTGTAAATAGGTGGTTGAAATAGAATCTGCGTTAGAAGGATGGGACAGTGAGGGTCTTTTTTAGAGGGAAAGAAGAAACAGTACAGATATACAGATATTCAGGGCCACAAAAATGATCCGGGGGCTGGAGCACCTCTCCTATGAGGACAGGCTGAGGGAGTTGGGCTTGTTCAGCCTGGAGAAGAGAAGGCTGCGGGGAGACCTGATTGCGGCCTTTCAGTACCTAAAGGGGGCCTATAGGAAAGATGGGGAAAATCTTTTTAGTAGGGCCAGCAGTGACAAGACAAGGGGTAATGGTTTTAAACTAAACCAGGGTAGGTTTAGACTAGATATAAGGAAGAAGTTCTTTACAATGAGGGTGGTGAAACACTGGAACAGGTTGCCCAGAGAGGTGGTGGAGGCCCCATCCCTGGAAACATTCAAGGCCAGGTTGGATGGGGCTCTGAGCAGCCTGATCTAGTTAGCAGTGTCCCTGCTCACTGCAGGGGGGTTGGACTAGATGACCTCTAGTGGTCCCTTCCAACCCAAAACATTCTATGATTCTATGCCCCCACTTGTGCGCGTCTGGGGTGTGTCACAGAACTGGGAGATGTCATTGCAATGTGTTGGTACCATAACAAGCTTTGTTGCTTTTGGAAAAGCATGTAAACATTAAAAATAAATATAGTTGAGACCCACTCATTAGATTTTCTTCTCTCTTAATACAGTAGTCCAGTCTTGACAAACATGTTTTTAACAAAATCATGCTTAAATACTGTGCCCTGGGTGCAGTTGATTTCCAGCACTCTGCCTTTGCTTCTTCTTTCAAGATGTTTCCTACCTGTTATTCTGTTTTCTTTCCCTGATAGTGAGCAGATGAAAAAAATTGCTAAATTTGCTGCTGCCACTTTGCTGTGACTTGTTGCTGCTATCAGACCAGTTGAAAGGCCTAGCAGGTACTGGATACTATTCTAAAGACTCTCTGTTAGTCCCTGGACTCGATGGATTTATTTGTAAGCATCTAATGCGTTCTGAAACCTAAAGGATAGACAGTCCTGATGTAATGAGGCTATCTTGAAGAATCGTAAGAGACATTCTCACTTAATTCTGGCATAGATTACTTGTATAAACACCTACCTTGCTGAAATCCAAGCACAAAGACGGACCCTTTCTGGGCTGAAATTTTCTCTTAAGATATATGATCATTTTGCAGTGCTTCATAACTGTCTTTTTTTTCTTTTGTGGGATTTTCCTTTAATGCTTGTCAGTGATTTTAGGTATCCTAGAACCTTCAAAAAAGAAAAAGGCCTGTGGAACTCAGGTAGTCCTCTTCCCTGTCCAAAAGAGGATAGACTGTACTTTTTGTTATTCCTGACAAGTAATTGTCCAGACTGTTAAGCTGTGAGTCCCACTTCAAGTGATCTATTCTAATACTTCATTATTCTTGCCATTAAAAAGATTTTCCTTTTGCCTAACCTGAATCTTTCTTGCTGCAGTTTATTTCCATTATTTCTTTGGCAATTAATCGCATTCCCTTCACAATAGCCTTTTATATACTGGAAATCTGGGTAACATAGTCATTTTTGGCAGTTTTTCCATGCTGTTTATGGTATCTGCATTATGATCATTCATGCTTTTTTCTGGATATTCTTCAGCTGCTTCACATCGTCTTGAAAAGTACTGCCCATAATTTGACAGTTTACGTCTTGACACTTCCTCAAATTGAGTAGAGCTGAAAGATTACTTCCTGTGTCCTTGGGGCTGCATGTCTGCATGTCTGTTTTTACAAACCCCCAAATGATGATTGACTCCTTGCTTCACCAAGATATTGCTAACTTATATCAAGCTTCTAATTCACAATAACCCTAGGTCCTTTTCTGAAAAACAGCTACCTGCTCAGTTATCCCCATCTTATATTTGTGTCATTAATTATTTCTGCCCAGGTACATTACTTTACCCATATTCCTGTTGAATCTCATCAAGTGCCTCTAGACAATTTCTTTATTTTCGAAGGTCATTTTGAATTTTATTAAGTTATTCAGTGCCCTCTCAGGTTCACGTTGTCTGCAAGTCCAATAAACTTGCTTTCTATTCCATGATCTAGGTTATTAATGAAAAAGTAAAATAGAACAAAACTCAGGGCAGAAACCCAGTTGATGTAGTCTTGTGTTTTGATAATTACTATGTGGATTCCCTTATCCAAATAGTTTTGAATCTGTGTGATACCATGACTATGCTTGTTTTGTTCCTAGCTTGCTTGTAAGAATATTGTATAAGGTTGTCAAAGGCCACAATAAAGTCAAGGTACATGACATTTGCTTTCTACAAGGCTTCTTAACCTGTTGTAGAAGGAAAGTAGGTTGTTTTGGCATGATTTGTTCTTAAACCAATGTTGATGGCTACTCATCTTTTATATTTAGGTGCTTACAAGCTAGTTTGATTCATTGTTCAAGAGTTTTTCTGGGAATTAAGCTTAAATTGACTGGTCTAGAATTCCCTTTTCTTTCTTTTTTCTTTTTTTCTCTGTCTTTTCCTGGTAGGTACTAGATTCATTCTTCCAGCCTTTTCTTGTCTTTCTACAAAGTCTCCAAGTCTGTTTCAGAAAGTTCTTGTAAGGATACCAGGATGAAATTCATACACAAATCCCTTCAAAAATACCTAACTTAGCTAAGTACTCTCTAATCTCTTTGCTCTTTCTTCTCCATTAAGACCATACCCCTCCCTCTTCTTGAGTATTAAGTGAATTATCCATGTCTCTCCACTTGAAATTTTGAATGAAAGGTGGTACTAAAAAAGGTGTTAAGCACTTCAGACTACTCACATCATCTGTCAGTTGATCTTCCTCTCCATTGATTAACAGATCCACATTTTCCCTCATATACCTAAATGTACTAATTGAATGGTTTCTTGTCACTGTTGATGTGCCTTGCTAACTTTGTGCTTCGACCATTATGATTTTGTCCCTACATGTTTGTGCCATTTTTCTACTTATTCTCGTGTATTCTGATATCCTGCTTTCTTCAGGCTTTTTTCCTATCTTGGTGGCAGTAAAGAACACGTAATTTAGTGATGCTAAAACCCTTCTGTTCTCCTTTCCTCTTTATTGGGATAATTTGTTCTTGTGATATTATTATAAATTCTTGGAGGAAGGGTTATGTCTCTTTAACTTCTTTTTCCCTGTAGACTCTTCCCAGGATTTTTGCCTTCTAGTTCTCCAAGATCATTGAGATCTATGTTCTAGAAGTCCATTGATTTTATTTTGATTTTCTCCCTCTTTCTTTTGTGAAAAATTGTGAACTTTGTGACTGTCTGCCTTGCACTCCCACCCACTCAGTCTGTTCATCCATACAGGCTAGACTAGAGCCCAGTCTAGAAGAAATGTCCCTTTGGTCTTTACTTTCTGAATTAAAATTTAAAAAAAAAAAAAAAAAGTCTCAGGTGCATTCCATGAAGGTGCTGGAAAACTGCGATCCTTTTCTCCATGGAGTATGTGTAATAAATCCCCATCTTCACCAATTCTTTCATGCAAATGCATTGGCTTACTTGACTAATTGTGGGTTTTCACCATCATGGAAGAGCTGGTTTCTTCTGCCTTTAATCACTAGCCGTAGGTTTGGCACTCAATACATTCCGGTCCTCAGAGCATGCTTGTGCAGTCTGCAGGAGGCAACACTCCTTTCCTTTTTTCCTCTTCCATATCCTTCTCACAAAAGTTATATACTCTTTTACCTTTCTATTGCAGTCATGAGAGCCCATCAGATTTCTGTCATACTAATTAAGTCACAGTCTGATAATGTGTTAAGATTTCTAGTTTATTTTTCTGTTTGCCAGACTTCTTGCGTTGTTATGTGGACACAGGAGATGCTTATCTGATAGACATTTTATCCTTTTTTTTCTTTCCCCCTCCAGCAACCTGTTTTCTGTCTTTCTCACCTCGCCCTGGAGGTCCGGACCAAGTTACTGTTGTTTACACTTAGCTGTTAGGTTTTTTTCATCTGCCCATTTTAGTCTTTGTTAAGAGACCTTCCAGTAGGTTAGCAAGTTGGTGCTTGGACATCCTCCTCCTTTTGTATGAGGTGAATGTCCTCTCCTCCTTAATAGCATTTCCCATGGTCAGAGAAGTAAAAATTCTACTTAGTGGTGTCATCTGCATCCATGTGTGACACAGTTATCTCAAGCATTTGTGTCCTTGCCTGATCTCTACCTCTGCTGTGAGGACTGGGAGGAACACCAATTCCTTCAGCATTGCTTCTAGAAAATTATACTCACTTTTGAGCCTTGACGTCCTTCAAATGTTTTTGTTGGTTTTTGGTTGTTTTTTTTTTAATTCCTTATGCTCTCTGTGTTGTGTTGTGGCTTCTTCCTGTGTTGCCTCCCAGAGGAGGAATGTCCGAGAGACTATGTGGGCCTCACTTAAAAGCCACTTAATTCCATTGTAATCTGAATTTACTGAGTTAAAAATTGGTTTATAGTAACAACATACTGTATTTCTTTTCCTATACTTCTGGTTTCCATTTCTTTTTTTCTTTTTATTCCCCCCCCATCTTCTTTTTAAAATTTATTTCTTCCTCTTAGCTTGCAAGTTCCTTGTAGGAAGGGTTTGTGGTGCTATGGCTTAATAGACTTTCATGTCAGTTACGGCTTAATAGACTTGCTGTTCTTCTCTTGGTTTTCCTTGTACATAATTTTTTTTTTTTTTTAGCGTTTTTGGAAGTTTTGCAGATCAGTGACATTGCAACCATATGGTTCCCTATAATTGTCCTCTAAAATTAAACTTTTTGGCCGATTTCTGTCCCAGCTTTGTGTGAGTCTTCTCTATTGACTAACTTTGTTCATGCTCATTTGCTGTTTCAGCCTATTGTGAACCAGATGAAGGTTGAATGTTCTTTCCCAAACCTTAGTGAGTTAGTTAATAGCCATTTCAGAGCATTAGAACCCAGATCTTAAAGTAATGACAGATTTCTGTCATACTGAACCTGTCATGTTGCCAGCAAGGTTTGCAGACTTGTTTGGAAGGAAATCTTCCACACAAGCAGTTGTTCCGTACTCCTTGGTTTAGTACTTGGAAAGATGGGAGGACATCTGAATATGAATCTGTAGGTTTTTTCCTTTTGTTTGTTTTCTTTTTGTTTTTTTTAATTTACCAAATAATTGGAAAATTCTAGAAAATATAATTTTTAAAGTGCCTGCACAATCTAATCACTTACATTAATTCTTTTAGAGACCAGCATTTTAAAATGACGTTTGGATACATGTTACTTGACTGCATTCTCCTTTAAGATGACTGAAGTTAAGATAGCTCTTTAGTCTCCCTCTGTTATCAGTGGAGAGGAGGAGAAATACCTCTAGAGAGCTATTCATCCTAAATACATTACAGTTTTAGGATGGGATTAATGGCTCTCTGGAAATGACTATGGCTTCAGTTAGATATCTAACATTTAGGAAGATAATAGTTAGATTATATGCATCTTAGTCCCACTCCTGATCAGATTTATCTCAAGAGTATTTCTACTGTCCAAACATACAACACAGAAGGCTACCATACTTTGTCTTACTTTGTAGAGATTTTGTATGTTAGAATTTTGCAGAGTTTAGAAGAGTTGTATTTACTTCAAAAGATTTCCTTTTTTAAACCTTGCTTTGTTTCCTTACCTTTTTGTTTGTAACTTGCTACTTAGTTTGGTTTGTGGTGAAGAAACTGTTCAGATTTTTTGTTTTTGTGTGGCCTCTTTTTGATGGGTCATGTCTTCTGAGACTTCCCTTCAGCCATTTACTCTCCAGCATTTCAGGTAAATAGTGTTCCATGTTAACTTTCCTCACAGGTGACATGAAGATTAATTAAACAGTTTTGAGTATATTAAACTCTTAAGATATTATTTTTAGGTGAATATTTGTTCTTGTATTTCAGAGCATTTCATGATTCAGCCACTAAAAATAAGTGATCCTGGACAACAGATTAGACATATTTGTTGTTTTTTGGGGAAGAGCTAATGTCATTTTGGTGTTGCACAAGTTTCCCTCGTTATCTCTGTACAGCCGTAAGGTGTCCATGACACTATTATTCTGGCCACTTTGTTGCCAAAAAGTTGTCAAGAAATTAGTGGAGAATTCAGAGAAGAGCAACAGAAGTTAAGAGGCTGAAGAGATTGAAATATGAGCAAAGATTACAAGATTTTAATATGTACAGTTTGGACTAAATGATGACTAAGACATATGATAACAATCTACAAGTATTTGAAGGGTGTAAAATATTAAGACAAAAAAGGAATTATTTTAAGATGTTCAAAGGGGTAAAACTCAGCAAGGAAAAATTTCAGTGTGAATCACAAGAACTTCCTGAGAACTGCATGTGCTGGAGTCACAGAGTGGATTCTGCAAGAAGGTGGTAAATAGCGTACCATTTCACATAGCCCAGAGATCACACACGTGCGTGCACACAAAAGCACAGCAGTCTCGTGCCATCCATTTCTGAGCAGCTACCTACACCAAGTGATGCTTCAGCAGAGGCTGTTGGGCTCTGTGCGGCCTGGCTGGATGGACAGGTTGGCCTGTGTCCCAAATGGGGCTTTCCTGAGGGCTCCCACAGAATGAGCTGCAGCATGGAGGGTTCGTTCTGGTGGCAGCAAACTGCCTTCAGCTGCTGTTTTTATGGAGAAGCCCTTTTCCATCATATGGCTGTACATGCACCCATCCATTTGATAAGCGTAGGCAGAATCAAGCTGTCACCAGCAGAATATAGGCAGAAGACTCAAGGAAATGTAATGAAGAATTTACAATATCCTGGCAGAGGATTGGTATGACATGTTAGGTGTTTTCTGTTTCCTTTTACCCTCTTCTTTCACCTTTATAAGTTGGTGCAATCACATAAAAACCTGTTTTTCAGTAGACTTTTCCCCCACAACTTAAGAGTCCTCAAGACCGATTTGTTCTTTCTGATAAAGCCTGCAGATTTACACCGTATGTTTAGTTTAGTTAGGAGGTCCTTTATCATCCTGGAGAATTGTAGTGGACTAATTTAAGTCTAAAAATATTTAACTGTTGTGACCACTGTTTAATCACGATGATATTTTTGCTTAACAGGGACATCTTTACTGTTTACAGCTGGTTTTGCACTCGTAATAGATACAGACAGAAGGAGTGAGGACTACAGTTCTTGCTCCCTCCTCTGCCCTCTGTTCCTCATTTTTATTTTCTTGTGTGCAAAACCATCACGCATGCCAGCTTGGGAAGCTGGCATCCCTCCTGTTAAGACCAAACTTGCTCTGTGTTGCAGTATAAATAGTGCTTGTTTCCAACTTCAGAGCAGTACCCAGTGTTGCATACATACTGTAGCTCACAGGGAAGCAATAGCTGTATTAAAGGGTTTTCCATGTATAGAAGGGTTTTGTATTTGTGGCTTGAATTCACTGGGCAACTCAGAGCACACATCTGGGGATAGGCCTTTAAGCTTGGGCGATATTAGGTTACTGGAATATTTCAGTTCTGGAGTGGCTCAGTTTAAGAAGGTCCTACTTCACTGGTATGTACAGGAGAAAGCAAACGAAATGCCATTCTTTATAGTACTCCAAATATAAAGCTGGGAACATGCCCAGCTTTGGTAATCCTGTATTATCTGTAAAATGCTGGAAGCGGAGGGGGAAATTGCACCAGGTGAGCCAGATATGTTTTGAAATGCCATTTAGTTTGCTAGACTGGGGCTTTTGATTTGATAAGAGCACCTTGTTCTGCTTTGTAAAAGTATGTGGCTGGGCAAAACAAGAGGCTGTTTGGTCAGAGCAAGAGGCCACAGAGGAAGGCTGTTGAGGAAAGGCTGACAAGATGGGCCATTTTTGATTACAGAAGAGACAACTTCAGCAAAACCGCTACACTTTTTGCTGACGGCATGTTACGTTTCACTGTGACCTACTTAGTCCTTCTGCTCTTGAAAAACTTCCTCCAAAAGTTACAAGATAGAAAGCAGTGGCTGTCTTTCTTAGACTCACTAGAGTCTGCCCTGGCCATACTCTTGGGAAGAGCCTTCCCCATCCTTGCCTCTCTGACACGTGTGGCCAGCTACAAGCTTAACCCTGAAGAATAAGAATTCTTTAATCCCTCTGTCTGTTGCGTTTCATTTTCTGAGTGTGGATGGTCTGCTTCTGCACCATCAGCCGTTGTTTAGCAAGAGCTAGTGTTGCAGAGAGGGATGCTGGGTTTTAGGGTTATGTTGTGTTGCTACAGATCATGTCGCCTCAGTGTGTAAACAGTCCAAAAATAAAACCAGCAAATGATACAAAAAGGAATCCAGTTATATTTTTATATCTCATTAAGTTTCGCTCCTCCTTCTGGTTTTATTGGCAGAGATATCAGGGCAGTGTACATCTCCATCTGAGAAGAGGTGAAAAGATTTGCAGTGGTTGTGTGGGTGGACACTTTTTTTTTTCCCTGCTATGGGGATTAAGTGGGAAGGGGTTTAGGATCTCCCACACCTGTCTCATTTGAGGAAATCCTTATTTTATCATGTATAGAAAACAGCTGCTGATTTAAGATTTGTTACTAGTATCCTGCCCAGGGGTTCTTTATTTAGGTACTCAGCTCAAAGAGCTGCTGTCCCAAGCTGTCATTTAACAGACAGGATTGCTTAATATTGCTGTGAGCCAAAGGTATAGTTGGGTGGACTCTCTTTTGAACCCTGAACTTTCCTTTCATGATAGTGACAGACGAGTAGGGGTGGAAAAAAGGTGAGATTCTGCCAACCCAGGCTTTGGGGTCAATACCGGTCTGTTCCCAGAGCTCTGCATGACCTTGATTTATGACTGCAGAATACTGGCTGCAAGAGCCTGTCCTCTTCAGTGATCACGGTTCAATGTGAGATTAATAATTAATCAATACTGTTATCTTCCGTTATTTTGGGGGGTCCTTGACTGCCTAACCCTACTCTCCAGGGGATAGCTAAGATGTGGCTGGATGATTGTGTTGGAGCTTGACCTGCATTCTCCATCCAGACACCCAGTGCAGCCCTAGTCAGGACAGGCAGTGGGACAGAATACTGCATGCCTTTGGTTTTAGTACACCTAGGCCCACTGAGCAATTCCTTACCGTGGGGTTTGTTTGGGTTTTTTTCCTAGCTTTGTGCTGGGGTCCTCCAGCATGCTTAGCACCTATGTGGTTAATGGCTTTTCTGGAAATGAATTACGGTTGCCAGGATTGCTAAGGCCCTATCCCAGATATGTTTCCATACCACGTTTAAGCTTCTGCTTGGATTATGGTCCAGTCAGCTTTTCTGCCTTTAAGTTGGAATGGAGAACCTTTCTCTTAGGTTCATCTGTAGTTAATGTTTTAGCTCTGTCAGATTTTGATCTTGAAGAGGTTGTTTTTCAGACAGTAGCTATGAGTTTGATAGAATGAGTTATTGTGACTCCCTTTATAGCTATAATCTTTGCTGTCAGAATTCTGTTTGTCTCATGTCCCCTACTTAGGATTTCTATGTAGTTATTTATACCATACTTACTGGATATGGGATTCATGCGGTAAGGGGCATGACTCCCTAGCGTGGATCTGCAAACATGATGATGCATGGAAAACTTCAGTTAGTATTTAATGAACTTCTTCATATATTCAATATGAGGACATTGCTGAGAATACTTGCCTTGGCAAGTAGAAGTATAAACTTTTTTTTTTTTTAAATACTTAAAGCACTGAACTTAAGGACACTTGAACTTAGTAGAGAAAACATGCGATTTCCCTAAAGTCATTTTTGTAAGCTGGTATTGTAAGATGGCCTTGCAAAGGCCAAAGAATGAGGTATTCCCAGTGAAAGAGTTAAGAAAAAAATCTTAATTACAGAAATCCTTTAGTATGTACAAGTTGTGACTATTCTTTCTCTGAAAATACCGGTGTTTCTGTCACTTCACTAAGGGTCTCTTTGTACAGTAGACAAAGACGCAGAAGGAAAACAAAACACATTGCATCTGGGAATTAAAAAAAAGAGTATTTTCTTTGTTCCAAGTAACCTATACTGTTAATTCTAAAAATGAAATAGAATATTTTTCTAAAAACTTAGTATGCAGCTCATGCACTTCCGTGGAATGCCCTTAACTATTCACTGACTCACTCCCTATTCATTTATAGCCAATATATGGCACTTTTATTGTGGTTTCTAAAGTATGGAGGTTATGTGAGTCAGATGCAATTTAGAATAGAGATTATCTTTAAATAATCAAAAACATACTTTGCCAAAAATACTAAAAAAATGAAAGAAAGCATTCAGTGTTCTCAAAATATGAAGTGCTTTCTAAAAAGACTTTTTTTTTTTTTTCAATAAATAAGAGGGAAGAAATGTTATGTAAACCTAAGTGTTTAGCAGACATCCATTTACTTCCTTCAAGGAGACAAGGGGTTTTAAGATTTTCAGAGCTCATGAGAAAGGCACATCCTTGAGTACTTGCACCAAGGACGTGATGGAAGCATTTTTCCTTGAAAATTTTCAGCAAGAAGACATAAGGTTAGAGGTAGTGTGAATGATAACTTTCTTGTAGATTTTAATCAAGGACATTTTGGAGAATGTGGGTATTTGGATCTCTCCTTCAAAAAGGGGAAAAAAAACCCCAACAACCAAATAGTTCCCTCCCTCCCTCCCCCCCCCCCCCCCCCTCTCTTTTTTTTTTTTTTTTTCTTTTCTTCTTAAGCTGATTCTGGTTCTCATCAAGCTTTTTCATTGATGATAGTGTTAGTAAGGGCAATTGTTAGGTTTTTTGCTGTGACTTTGAAGTTCCTTTGTTGTGACAGCTGCTAGGCTGGCATTTCCTGGACATCAGTGGGATATGATGATAGCTTGCCTACTTCCCTTCTTTCTGATGGATTTTCTCAGAAAGGATAGCGAACTGGCAGACTCAGATTCCTGTATTAAAAAAGCAGAAGGTGGATCACGGTGGGCTAGAGCTGAGAGAAATACAGAGATCCAAAGAATTATCAGCTTTTTTGTAACATAGTCAGCGACATGATCTACAGATAGAATTAAGAAGATCTTGAAGTTAGGAAAATGTATTCATCCTTCTGCATATCTTTTTTTTTTTTTTCTTCCTTTCTTTTATAAGAGTTTGGTGCAGCAACAAATGGTGCTGGCCTGCCAACCTGATACCAACCTAAGTAGAGGCTGCATTATAACAAATACGTATTTTCTCTGTCAAAAGATAACATACTGTTGGCTTAAAAAAATCCCAAACTGCCTTGCACAGAAGCGGTTTCAACAATATATTAAGCCTCATATTTTTCAATTACAACAGGGCTTTTTTTTCCTTTGCTGATCTTTTTTTAATAACCAAAGGAGCAAATATGTCTTGGTTTTGAGCTTTAATCTGGTGCTTTGTGTACTCTGATGACCTCCTAATCACACTCTCCATGACATGTCAATCTACTGCTATGGAAAGTGGGTGATTTGGGCTGTCATGATAGTGTTGATGTGCTCATATATCCCGTGCACTTAGGACAGAGGAGTTCAAAGAAATGCATTAACCAAAGGAATGAAATGTTATGGGAACCTATAATTCAGCTACTGAGTGTCCCTTTCCTAGTTCATGAGTGTTTTTTTATCTGTGTTGTGACTTTAAATGTGAGCACCAGGTGTGAAGATTTCTGTTTATTTTTATTTAAGCAAAAACAAACACAAAAAATTTCAGAGCTGATGCAGATGATGAAATGTAAAGATGTGCCATGGGTTTAGTAAATAGTCAGGGTGCATATGTCTAAACAAGGAAGGAGATTGTAGAATGCAGGTTTAGTTTATAATGCTCTCCTTTCATTACTATATAACCATCTGCCTCTCTGGCATGTTCCTTAAAATCTGGTGATCTTACACTTCAGTTTGTACCCTTCAACATTACACTGGTGTTTCCTCTGCTGAGCTAGTGGAATCATCCAGATCTCAAGTTAAATACTGTCAACATCTACGATGGGTTATTTTTCATAAAAACTAGAAGGTAGGACTGACTTCTATTATCAAATTAAGAGACCAATCTAGTATGCAATTGGAGAGGCATGATGTGAATGTGGGTCGGGGGTGCCGATAGGACTTCCTCCGTGGTCTTAGATGCCATACCCAACTGTTTTGCCTGGAATTTCCCATTTGTAATGTGTAGATAATGATACTTACCTCCCTGGCGAAGATTATGACAGTTAGTTAATGTTTGTAAAGTGACTGTCCAAGTGAACACTTTCACCTTCATAATCCAGCAGCTTTTATGCTGTTGTTCAATGAGTCGGGCATAGATTTATGACATTGTGGAATTGTCCTTGTTTGAGGAAGGCATGGTCCAACATCTTAAATACATTTTTCTGTTTTTCCCTGAGAAACAGCATCATAATTTAAAACTTATTACTGAACCTTCCTTCTGACAGTTTTTTCTAAGTTTTTTCTTGAGCCATTCAGTTTCAGCAAAAATGACTTAAGAAATTTAGATTTCTGGGTCTGCATTTCAGTCCACCCTTGACTTGGTAGAAATCCTGGAGCAAGTTAATTTGGCTGCTGTGCACTGAATCTTCACAGAATCCCTTGGATCTGCTCAATGCTCTACTGAACGCTGTGGTGAAAAATGCATAAAACTTGTCCACGAATACAGACTTGAGGCCTTAAAATTGCTGTTCTGCTTTTCTCATCCATAAATTGGTTACAAGGATGAAACCAGATTCATAATCTGATACATACTTGTAAAAGATGCAAACATACAGTGTTTTAATCACTGGCATGTCTCGGCGAGTATGTGATGGTGGTTTTAAGAGTGGTGAGTGATTCTTTTTGATACGTGGTCTTGGACAAAGGGTTAAAAGATCAGGAAGGCCAAACTCAGGTTAGTGGTTCTCTTGGTTTGGGGGATTGGTTTGTTTGGTTTTTTCTCCCTTTTAAATTTTTTTTTTATTTTTTTCTTTATTATAGATGCTTTTTGAAGAAATGGAACTTGAAGCTCCTTGCCTAGGCTGTTCTTGAGTTGTGGTGTAGATGCTTTGAGGGTATAAACCACAGAGGAAGTTGGGATAAAATAGCTACTTAAAAAGAGATTAAGGGATTTACTTCAGTGCCTCTATGGGCTGTGATTTAAAGAGAGAAGAGCCTAATTTTTCATATTGCAGCTACTTTTATTAGCTACAGGTTTTAACTTCTTGGAAAGATTCTCACATCTTTCTATCAGCCAATTTTGGGAGTTAATCCAGACCAGTCAACAGGACTGTATGTTGCACTTGATTTCTTGGTAATTTTAAAAGCTTTTTAGTGTCTAATCTGTCCAGTATAACTCCCTAGTCTTTTGCCACAGATGGTATTGATCAGCAAGAATAATAAATAACTATACTTAAACTCCATTTTCCAGAGATAAAAAAAAAAAAACAAAGTGAAAGTTGGGGTGTGCAGGGAAGAAGGCATTGCATAAACCAGAATTGAATACAGAAAGATGACTCCAGGTCAAAAGACGCTTCAAACTTCTCCTTGTGGTTAGTTAATATTTTTTTTTCCTGTAGAGTTGTATTTGGGACAGGAGCTGAACTTTGTCTTCCAACTTGCTTTGCCAGTGATGATCAGTGGGGATACAGCTTTGTCAATCTTTGAGTTTGCTGGCACCCTCAGAATTTTACAACCACAGTACTCAATAAAGTGTTGTAGAAGTTCTTGGTGATCTTTACTGGAAACTGGTTTCTATGTGACAGATAGATTGAGGATGGCATGATACTGGCCAGTTGAGACAGAAAGCTCAGTACTGTTACGATTTTCAGTAAGTAAGTTTTTTTTCAGTAGTCCCAGAAGAACAAAATTATATGCCAGGTAGTAGATATTTGCATTTGAAAGGGTTTTCTCAGTTGGTTCTTACTCACTTATATCTACCTATCCCGTATGAAAACCACCTTGAACCTCCTTAAATTTTCTTTCACAAAAGCTTGACTCTAGAATTGTTCTCCATTTGTACACATTTCTTTTGTCTTTTTTCAAATGTCAGCTCAGTATTTCAATAATAGATTCAATCATGCCTGAAGTTCTTACAATCCGTTTTCAGTAGTGGATCATCCAGTTAGGAGATAATGCCCTTTGCATTTTTGTGAGGCTTGATTTGTCCTAGGATCAGAAATACCCAAAGTCACTTTTGAAAATGAGTTGTAGATGCCCAAGTAACTTCTGTCAAAGTTTGGACGTTGTATACTGGGGCTGATTGGTTCCCCTAAATGGAAGAGGGCCAGGAGTTGAGTTTGAGCACCTGACTCCTGAACATCTATGCAGTTCATGTGTTAGCTCTCCCTGTGGCTCCACTTTGTACTTTCTCAAGTAATTCTGTTCAAGACAAGTCTGCTGTAGAGACATATAGCTCTGAGCAGTGTGGATATGAGCTAGTCTCTGCAACATAAGCTTAGGAGTTTGGCTTGCTCTCAGGCTTAATACTATTTTATGTTGCTGTAGAGACATTGTGTGACCAGGAACCAATTGCCTGATGCAAAAGAGGGAGACAGTCCCAATGTCTTTATTAGTTTCAGTTTATGACACTAAAGATCCCGTTGAAGTGAAAGAGTAATTAGTTCCTTTCTGTGCTACAGGCAAATTGGGAACTGTCTCTGTCAGGCACTGTTTGTAGGTGTGTTCTTTAATCAAGAAGGCAGAACAGCAGCAGATCTTGTTGACTTGAAAGATGCTTGTGACCACATTCATTTTGATGTTATTGAGGCACTCTGCTACCATTTGGGGATTCTCAACTGAAGTTAAACGAAGACTTGAGGACTTCTCTGATTGCTATAGTATATACTGTGCTAGTGAGTTTGTGGGCAAATGGAAGCTCTACTTTCCTCTGTGGACTCTCCCCTTCCAACATTACTCAGGATAAAGTAGATGGCCAAATAATCAGATGTTTGCTGTCAGCCTGCCTCTATTGTCTGTGACGATTTATGGTTGCTGAGAATCTGCCTGGTAAGGCTGAAGTAAAATTTGAGGTTTCTATGCCAGTCCATGTGCATTACTGCTGTTTATATGCATTTGGGCAACTCTTTGTCGTACCTGTGAAAGGGCAAAGAGAATTTAGTTGATCCTGTGAACATAGTTGCTTTCTTTCTTCCTTGACGTATTTCTGTTTCGTAGACTAGGTTGAATGTTCTTTAGTGGGTTCCTGTGGAAGGCATTCAGTGGTAAAAATGTTTTCTTTCTTGGGAAATGTTTAATAAAGTTGAATAAAAATCCAGCACAATCCAACCCCCAGTGGTTTCTCTCATGTAACGTTTTCTTATTTCTTAAATTTCATTGTAGTTTCTTTTAACCAAAACCAGCCAGTTTTAAGTCTACATTAAGCCCACATTAAGGTCTAACTTCGTATTTTTGGTCTAGAGTTTGGAAATAGGAGTGTCTGATGCCCAGAGAAATATATAATTTCTTTTTTTCTGTGTAAATTAAACCCAACTTGATGGATTAGGTGGGATTTTTTTAAGGTATTATGTATGGCATAGTAGTGGTGTGGGAAAACAAGTGAAAAGGACAAAAGCTCGAGTCAGGCTAGCAGACTGTATTCCAGAGGTCTTAAAGTCCTATTTGAAACTTCTAGAAGGTTTAGCTTGAAAATTAGGGCTCAAAAATGCAAATAAGAAAATAAAGTTAGAAATATTTCAGGTTAAATCTTTTCAAGCTGGTTTTCTCCATGCTGCCTTCCAGCATCCCGTGTTTTCTCTTTGCATTCCATTCCCTAAAAGCCTTTCTACTTTCAGAAACTGTTTAAATGCTTATTTTATGAGTAGCATAATATGCAAAGTTCTCCAGCTTTTGGGACACTGAAACTAATGTATGCTCTTCACTGCAGTTCCCTAAAAGTCTGGGAGAGAGCACAGATGAGAAAAATAGCTTCTGTGCATGTATCCTGTAGCTTTTGTCCAATATGCCATAAATTTCATCGAAAACCATCCTCGGCCTTCAGCACCGAATGCCCTACCAGCTAGGCTTAAAAAATAATTGCTGTCTTCGGTAACAGGGAATGATACCCCTCTGACTCTCATATTTACTAACAGAACTTTAACACAGTTAGTTGTGCAATGCTGACGGAGAGGCAGAGCTATTATTTTCATTTCTTAGATGAGGAATTGGAGCATGGTGAGATTGCCACTTGCCAAAAGTAACAGCATATGTGCAGAGCCTCTGGGTGAACCTGATGCTTCACAGCCTATGGCTGGTGCCCTGGAGTATTGATCATTCTTCTTTTATGACAAACTATCAGTACATATTACATGTGCCAAGCTATTGTGGAGAGATCTATCACAGCCACTTAGGAAATCTTTCATACTATTCTCTCACTCTTAGGAAAAAAAAGATCTTAAGTCTTGTCTGCATTGAAGTGAGTTTTCTGTGTTTATACGTTAAAACACAACCTGTTTGTATGGTGGAACTTCAAATCTTTGTAGATACTAGATCTCTTCTGAACTTTACAGGTCTGTTTGGTACTTTTATAGTATCCCTTTCAACCATATAACTTCTTGAGTAAAACTATATTGTAAACTTACTGTAAAAGGGAACAGACCAAGGCTGAGAACAGTAATTTCCTGCCCCAGTGACAGCTGGAGGGCAATTTAGGGATACAGTCAGGCACTGTTCTTGGAAGCACCTTTTGGCTGTGAAAGAAGAGGGGAAATGGGGAACTGAAACTTCCCTTCTTATTATCTTTTATGAAACAAAAATCAGAAATCAGAAAGACATCAACAACTATGAGTGCAAAATCCATGGCAGGATGCAGATTACTGGAGGCCCCTAGTCCCCTCATACCCATTACCCAGGCACCCTCCAAGGTGTGAGACAAAATGGGAATGTAAAGCATAAGCTCTTGATTTTCTCCACCTCCCCTTTGCATCCCCAGGCTTTTATTTTCAAGGAGCCAAAAAGGAATTGAGATTTCAACTGTATTGTTTGAAGGCTAAATCAGAGGACTTGATTTCTGATTTGCTCCACTATATCCCTCTGAAATGAATGCATGTGGAAAAAAAGGGATCTGGTGGAAATCTACCTGTGCAGCCATTGTAAGTCAGTAAAGGGTTGGCTCTGCAGCTGCTGAGTTTGGTACCGTGGCCTGTTTTCCAGCTGTCACTGCAGAAGTGAGAACTCTGAATTACCTTTAATAGCATCGGGCTGCATATAAACCTCTGTAATACTCCTGAGGTGCCTAGAAGTTCTTGCAATGGTTTGTTATGGCAGCTGGTCCCTCCACCTCTCCTGTCGTGTCCCCTCTGCTTAAATCTCCTTGCATTTACAGAGGTGCCAGAGAAAGCTGGGCCAAGCTTGCAGGCTCCTGGACCACCTGAAAGTCTGTTTGGATCTCTCTCTTCCACTTAGAGTCCCTTTCCTATTTTAAAGAAAAATATACTTCCCTTGAAATTTCCTCAACTTTCCAGTGAAGCTTGGTAGCCAGAAAAGGGACCTGACAACAAGTGTGTGCAAATACACTTGCAGAGAAAGTGATCACCTCAGAGAAACTGGTATTTAATCATTATATATGGTAATATTGAGATTAGTGGAGATTGCATCTGGTTTCAGCGTTTTTAAGGGGGTTTACCAATTTTATTCATAATTTCCTGGTTTTTATAGCATTCCTCAAAAAAAAGCCCGGTCAAAGTAACTTTGAGAACCCATTTGCAATGGTTGGTTGCCTTATGGTTGAGTCAGTTGAACATAGTGGTTCCCCATCTCGGGTAAAGTCCTGTTTTTGAATAAGACAGCAAGGACTTGTCCCTGAGCCTCACATGTCTCAGGTGAAGTCCGTTTTACCTTTCTTGCTTCTTTCCTGAAAGACTGAAGAGAACACGGTTCTCTTCTGATGCAGAATGGGGAAAAAATGGCACTGTGAAGTCTCTTGGAATGGGGGGAGAATTCTGCTCTGGTCTAGAAGATGCCGAAGCAATGCTTTCAATATTAAAGTAAAAGGTATTTCATAAAATTACTATATTTTAAAACAAGTAAAAGAATCCCAGCTTCTACTATATTGGTCATGAGGAGCATAGTCAAAGTTCTTTAAAAAGCAAAATCATAGTAAATAAGGACTTTGTTTCCTCCAGTGTTAAGTTACAAGGACCCACTAAACAAGAAAGAAAATAACTAAGCCTTCAACCTTACAGAATTTTCTCAAGAAGAAATCTGTATAGAGAACTGCAGTAATTTCAGGTGAGTTGTGTGTGAGCGTAAATTGTGATGAGACAGTCCTGCTCACAGGATCGGGACCTTCTGACTTCATGGGTGAGCCATGAACCTTTTTGTTACACAAGCTGTGAAGTACACATGCGCTGAAAATTGGTTCATGCTTTCTCCCATTAATATCTTTCTATTCTGTTACTTTTAACTATATTAAGTACAAAAAAACTGCAGACAAATGCAATTTTTTTTTCAAGTGGAAGACATTTCTTTATAAGAGGTTTTCACTGATGTTAATGATCAACTTCTTAAGTATCATTCTGCTTGTTAGCATTCTTTGTGCTGAGGAGGTGGCAGTGTGGTTCTCCAATAGGGAATTTGACCCACAAGTTCAGTTTCCATAGCTTGCATTCACTGTCCTTGATTCCTGCCCTGAAGTACATGGTAGGATTGTGCTCTTTGTTTGTTTGCAATGGTGGTCTAAGAGGAAGGTCTGTCAAGTAAGATCCTGAAGTACCTGAAGGTGCAAAGGAGTATTACTGAATAATGATGAGACGTTTTCATACTTTAGAACAGATCTGACTCTTACTCCATTTTCTCTTCATAAAGTCCATTTTGTAATGACTACAAGGAAAGGCATAGTTATGGTTCTTCAGTGACGTTTATTTGATCCTGGTGAAGTAGGGCTTTTAAGATTTTTCCTTGAAACCACTGTGTGTGCCAGAAGAACCTGAATTTGGAAAGAGGTGTGAAATAATATAAAAATGTCGGTTGATCTTACTGAAGTAGAAGAAAACCCATCTAGGTGCTGTTTGATGCTTTTTTGCTTTGTTCAGGTGTGCTTATAATCCATTCAAAACTACAATTAAGGGGTTATTAGAATTGCGCAGAGAAGTATTCAGAGTTTAGGGACTGGAGAAGTCAAGACTGAACATTTTATTGCCAAGGGGAGACTGGCAGCTTAAAATCATCACACTTCTCTCTTACTGTTGTTAGCTGTGTGTAGTGCTTTTATAGCTGAATGCTGAAGAAAAAATCTGTGTGTTTTGTACATTTGATAGACCTTCAGTAGAGGCAGTTTGTCTCCCTGGTCTGTGTACTTTACATTGTATATTGATGTTTCACGCAGCAAAAGAAAAAGGAAAAAGCAATAAGAAGAGTGGTAAAATATAGATAGTGGAGGGAAAAAATAAAGGCATGCTTGTAAAACCAAGCATTCATAGAGCATTTCAGGAGAAATAGTAAAACCTAGATTTCTGCCTAGCTAATTTTATAAAAAAAAGGACTAGATTTCACATGGGTGGTACATCAGGTGGTTGTATGGTATGACTTAAGTGGATGTTGGGGGGTGCACAATATTTAATGGTGGATGAGCATATATTAGACCTTATATTTTCTGCACATGTTAGTATTTCTTGTCATAGGTATTGAGTTTATCTTGGCTGACCCACATTTTTAAAATAATGATGTCTCTTCGAATTCTCTTCCTTAGAAAAAAGATTTCATTTTTTATGAAAATGTATCGATCTGCTACCCAGCATTTTTTATATTCAGAAAAAGGAAACCTTGAATTAAATATAAAATATACATATAAGTGGTCTATTGGTAAACTTTCAGAGCTGTGTTTTATCCTGCAGTGTGATTCAAAGGCTTTTGGCAGCTTTCGGAGGAGCTGTTACTCAATTATACCTGATTGTTTATGTACTTTCTGCTATATACTTCACTATTTCATCAGTCCACAAGGCATCCATAACAGGGGCAGTACTGCAGAAAGACGTATGACTTCTACCTGTGTGGGCATGGAGCATCTTGTGAGGAAACCAGGACATGGGGGAAAAAGAGAAGAAAGGCTGGTGTATGTTCAGATTTCACTTTGGTTTGGAGTTCCAGTGCTGTGTCGAGTTGTAATGAAGACCTGGGACCCATGCCCCTCACTCTATCTCGTATCTGTGTGGCCTGGGAAAACCTGGCCTTCCTTTTCTGACACTGGCTTTTGGGAGTGAGCCAGTGTGAAGAAGAGCATTCATGGAAGAGCTGTTTCCTGAAGCAGCATCCAGCCTCCGAGAAGGAGGTACTTGCCACCTGTAAGATGCATTCTTCTAGTACATCTTCTTACATAAAGAGAAGGCACCTAGTCATTGGTCCTGTCCTGTTCAAGTCAGTAACAGAATAGCTGTTGTCTTTGTTACGGCCCAGGGCCCAGCCCTGCGTGCAGCATCAGAGGGTCCTTCCTGGCGTTCAGCTGCCTTTCTCTGCGTGCCAGCGGGGGAAGATCCCAGCCATACCTTACCTCTGCAGCGCAGTCCTGACAGCTTTTGTCAGCTATCTTCCACCTCCCTCTGCTCACCTCCTGACAGCTTTTGTCACCTACCTTCCACCTTCCTCTGCTCACCTCACCACTACCCCCAAACCAAAAACTTAATTTTGTTAGCATTCTTGAGTGGGTAGTTTATTATTATTATGTAGATTTTTTATTTTTATTTTTTCTGAAGGCCTGTTACTCATTCTGGGTGGAGGTGTTTGGCTTCAGTCACTTTTATCTGTCTGTGTCCACGTTTCAAAGATTTCCATGGTATTGACATTTCCATTACAGGAATTTGAAGAATGTTCAATTATATATAGGCCATGAAACATATTTACTTCTTTTCTTTTTTTTTCTTTTTTTCTTATGTCTGCCAACTGTTCCCTGCCAAACTTTAAACTGGGCTGCTATGACTCTAAGACTTTTTTTTTTTTTACATATCTGCTATATTGTAATATATACACATAGCGCACACACAAATAAAAGCTCATACCATAGCATTAGAAGGCAGCACCAGATTTTATCTGGAGGATTATTGTGGGCCTGTTTCTAATTTATATAATGTTTTTGTTAATAGCAGTACCTCTTTAAAATGCCCAATAAAAATAGTGTAGCATTAATTTAAATAGAAATTTCAGTCATTTTAGATATCCCCCCATTATAACAGGTCAGGCTTTTAACAGATGTCTCAATAACTTTGCTATTAGCAGGAATATTTCATGAATTAAAATCAGGCCTCTTTGTCTCTGTCACTCATTGAAATGACCTACATATTTGGCAGATGGAGAGGACTTGCTTGTGCATTAGTACTGTTGGGATAGGGTTTTTTCAGTTGGGTATTTGTGGAGAAGAAAGAAAGATTTAACATAAGTTAACATCGTTTATCTTTTATTAATACCATACTTCGGTTGCCCTTTACAGAAAAATCATACTAGGCACATCTTCCCTTCTTAAGCATAGAAAACATCTAGGACATTTCTCCTGGGCACCAGACTTCTGTCTTAATGTAAACCTTTCAGTGAAGCGGTGGACAGCTTTTTTGTTGTGTATGGACTAATGGAGCTGGAGCAGAAGGTGCAATAACTCAGTCGCTGCAGAGGTTCTAGATGAAATCTCCTCCGGAGACCTGAGTACTTCCAAGCCTTTCTGGGTGTTGATTTTTCTGCTTAAGTATTTTCATTCCTCTTCCTGGCATAGTGAAAGTTTTTCAGCATTATATTAAGGGTCTCGCTTAAAATGTCTCGCTGACACGTTGTTATGTCAGCACGTGTCTCTCTATCCTTTGAAGAATCAAAAAGGACCTCTCGAGTTGAAGATTTCATTGACTCTCATGATGACAGCAGAGCCTGAATCCTGCTGTGAAGAGGCAAACCGTAGAGACAGACTTAGTTATAGATGTGGTCTGTTTATCTACTGCAAAATCACTCTCCAGTGTCCTGTGCACTAGTGCAGGTAGAAATGATTGCTTATTATTTTTGTTCTAAGTTTGATTGGAATGTAACTAATTACACAAACAAATAGAAAAGCTCCACACATTTATGTGTTGCCTGAGTGAGCAATATATCCCACAGTCATTAATCAACAGATAAAAAACACAGTGGAATCGAGTGAAGTTACTTAAGGGATACATTTGATCTGCTATCCTTGTTTTTTCTCTGGATATACTGAAGGCCTAAGTCAAGGAGAGAGATGAAGTTTCTGCAATTTCCACTGACATCAGTGAGAGCTGCAAGTTCTTATCATTTCTTCAAATCAGACTGTTTGAAGTCAAGTATATCAGTACTGTTCGATCAAATGTAATTACATTTGTCCAGCAAATTCACAAAATAGCAAAATTGGTAGTTACAGCCAGTACAATGGTATTTTATTGTTGAAGATTCTCCTTGTTTGCAAGGAAGTTTAACTTTTCCTACCCAGTGAAACAGCCTACGTACAGATCAGCCGGCAGCCAGGACTGCTTTCCCAGTTATCTCTCAAACTGTACAGATGTTCCAGGGATTGAAGAGGCAAATGAGGAAAGACCTTATGTTATCATAAGCTTGCCCTTTCCAGAATTCCCTACTGTTCCTTGGGCCTACACTCTCTAGGACTCTTGAGTGGGGATATACACGAAGTGGTTTTGTGGTGCTGACTATAATAATAATGGTATATATCCTAATAATAATAATATAGATAAAAAATTTCGAGTCTTAACTACACTAGTTGCTTAGTATAATACAAATAAATACATACGAAGGACTTGGTTTCCATTCTTGGATTTTTAGATCTTTTTTGTACTTAATTCTAGTAGAATCTGAAGTATTTCTGGAGTGATGGCCTAGTTCATTTAAACTCTTAAGACTTACTGTTTTAAAGAGCTTCCAGGGATAAAGGAACTGCCATCATTCCACTTGGCCAGCTCTGTTACATGGTTTGCACCTGTGTGCTATCAGAGGAAGGTGACTGAAAAGAAAGCATACACCTTTTCAAAGGAAAACAACAATTGTTGAGGTAAAAGCATTAAATCATTGGGTTAATCGTTATCTTGCTGGGCATCAGTGTTGTCTCTTAAATGGTAAAGGAGGTTTCTGATTTATTAGAGCTTTTCCTGTAACAGGGACTGGAAACACAGTCCCACAGACTACCACTGGATGTTTATTATTTATGTGTCCGAGTCAAAAAAAGTAGTGATGCCCTTTTAGCATTATCTTTTAACTCTTTTTCTTCTTGCACAAAGAATGACTGTAAGGAGTGAGAAAGACACTTAGGCAGAGACAACAGGGGAAAGGGTGTGGTACATCCTGTGCCCATTAACACTGTCAATTAGCACCATTTATCTTGAAATTTGTCCAGCTTGGAACATAAAGTATGTACGTCAGGGTTTGGGCCAGACAGAAACATAGAAAATGATGGTATTTATGGAGACACTAACCAATGTGGGGGAGAGAGCAAAGGCGCACAGTAATTCTAAAAAGAGCTGCATTTTTTGTGTGTGAAAATTTGATTATAAGATGATTCTTTCAACATAAACACAATTCTCTAAGGACTTATTAATGCTTCAGTAGCATAGTGGAAAGACTCTAGTGCAGTCCGCTTTAATAGCTTTCTGGCTTGAACCCCAATACATAATGTTCTAGTAATAGTTTATGGGTGACTGCGATAAATTGGTAGCAAGTGTTTTCCATTTTTTGGCTCTTCTTATCAGATCTGCTGGTGGAACATTTTGTTCTGAGAATATCGCAAAGGCAATTGATCTGCTTTGGATGTGTGCTCAAGAGTTTTGTGCCTTTTAAAATATACGTATATATGAGATTTTTCGCCGTGTTCTGAGATGTATGCTGTAAAGCTGGGGGCCAGTAAAATGTTAGGGGGGATCTGAGCAGTTGGTTAGACCCAGCAGGACTCCACCTACCCTAACTAATGTTCTGCAAGTACTGCCAAAAAGGCAGAGCTTTCCTCCCCCCCGCCACTTCCCTTCCCAATACTTCCATTGTTCTAGTCTTTTCATGCAACAGTGGAAAGTTTGTTCCTGTCTGTGCAGGAATAAAGATCTTTCACATAGGTTCGTTTTAAACCTATAAATGGCTTTTTGAAATAGAAAGAAACATGGAATGTTTTGCACTTAGTGGTGAGGGAAAGAGCCACTTCTGATTAGAGATGGGCCTGATACGGTCACCTTTGATTTCTTTGATTGGATTTGGAGCTGAACTTAACTGTAATTACAGAGTGAGATTCCACGGCCTCTGTTATGCAGGAGCTGTCCCTCTTGGTCTTCAAATCAATTAATTCACAGCTCCAGATCGTCTCTATAGCCAGCCTAATTGAAACAGCCTGCTTTCATCTCCCCTCCCACAACTAAAAGAAGAGTTTGGTAGCTGAACCCAGATCATAAATGTCTAGCTGCTTTCTGTGTGTAAGAGGCCAAACAAAACCCACTGGCCTGATAGCCTCTGGATTTTAATCGTCTGGATATGATAAATAAAGGCAAAGGTACTGAGTATTGGAGAGTAAGTACACATTATCCATTATCCAGTGGGTTGTGCCACTAAACATCCTGTGCTTGTTCCTGGCTCCATTTTGTTTCTTTAAACAGCTAGCATGCTGGCTCTTTGCACAAGCACCCAACATAGCTTGTAGATTAGATTCAAAATGAAAATGGGTACGTTTCTCCAAGATAACATTAAACACATGTAAAATTAAAGGACAGCTGAGTACCTCCTTCATTCCTTTAATCTTCTGCGTGTATTGGAACATTTGTTTTATATAAAGGTTATATTACAAAAATACTGGACTTGGGGCAAAAATCAAATCTGAAAGAATGTAAACTAAGTCTGGAGATCTCTAAAGCACAGAGTGACTAGATACTCAAGAAATATTTGAAGTAACAGAATGTGGACTTTGCCCAGTTAATGTTAAAAGTACCCCAAGTGACAGCAGGGGAGTCAGCTTGATTGTCGTACAAAGCTGCAGAGAGAGCTAGAGATGAACAGAAAATACTGAAAATCTGGCCCTGAGACAGTAAGTGGAAGTGCTAACTCGATGAGAGTAAGAATTGATGAAGGAAGTTAGAAACAGAGAAGTGCAAAATAAGGGTTGACATACCAGAACCATTTCTAATGGTGTTTACACTGTCATAAGCCTTGTTAGCGTGGATATTTCTTCTCTAATGCATACTAGCCATATTATAAAAGCATGTTATGGACTCATAGAAGAACACCTGAATAAAAGTATGGAAGTTGGACTCTGACTGCAGGGGTTCAGTGCTACTTTTAGGCAGTTCCCATCCTGCGGCTCTGCTCTGTGTTCACTGCCTGTTGTGAACAGGGATCTTTTCTTCTTGTTGTTTACTTTTTTTTTTTTACTTATTTACTTCACCAAGTTATTAAGATAATACTATCAACTGCTTGGGAGCGCTGCCTTAAACAGTTTGATTTTCTTATTTTCCAAGGGAAAAAAACCCCAACCCATGTTCAGATACAGTTCTGGGAATCTGTTGCATATTGCATTCAGGTAGGAGCTGCAGTTTTCCATCTGTCAACCTATGTAACGGAGGACAGTTCTTAAGCCCTGCTGCTAACGATGCACTAGGCTGGCTGTTTCTCTCCACAAACAGAAACCTGTCGCATTTCCTACTAAGGATTCTGGGCAGGGTTGTCCAATAGGTAATTTCCTGTAGTAAACATTACAATAATTAGAGTTATCGTTCCAGAGCACTGAACTTTCAGTGTTTTTATTATTGCATTGCAGAAATCATACGAGAGGCAACCGCAGTCAGATGTGGCTATTGTTAGTAATTTCAATTGTGCTAGAGCAAATATGCAATGTGAAAAATGCAGAAACTAGATGGTCCTGTATTTGTAACCATTTATATTATTAGCATGCCCTTAAAATATATGTGCAAGAACAAGCATGCAACTCAAGACCAAAGAGGTTAATCCAAGAATAATTGTTAAAACCCCATTGCCAAAAAAAGCCCCACTGCTTTCTTATGCTTCTCTTATGTATGAAGTAGTTTGTTTTTTTTTTTAAGGAGCAGGTTTGTAAGTATGTCTCTAGGAAACTACTTGCATTACAGACAATCAGTAAAGTCTAATGTAATAGATAATATTAAAATGAGCATACTATTTAAATTAACAAAATTCAGAAACGTGGTGATGTTGAGAATGCACAATGAGAAGCCCTGCAAGAAGACTCAGTGAGATTTGGTTCAAATTATCAGCCCTGGCTTATAGAGGGCAATATTTTCCTTGGTGTTTTTTATTTTGGGTTTTTTTGTTTTTTTGTTTTAATAGGTCAGAGGCAGAGAGGTTGAGGCAGAATGTTCTGTTTAAAATTGGTGAAAGTGGGGAGGGAAATTCTTGATGTGTGTTCCTTTCATGTTTACTGTATTTCTTCACTGTATAAAGTGGTCTACTCACAGTGCCGTGATGTGTTTGGAATAAACAGTAGAGTGCTATATTTCACTGTAAGGTCTGTCTATAGGAAGTGCTGGCTCTCAGATCAGCTGTTTACATTTTTTTGAAAAAGCTCCCATCTGTTATATCAAACTTGTTAATATAGGGCTACAGGATACAATAACATTAATGCTTCCAAATGAAATGTCAGAGTCCAGTTGCAGATACCAAATTCAAATGTGGCAGTGTCCTGAATCCACCTTTTCTACTAACAGGCCATTTAATAATCCATGTAAGTATCTATAGATGTCTAAGTCTTTGAAGGTCTGTGAGGGGCCAGATGTACAAATGCAGTTACAACATCAAATCCTCGCAAAAGCTTTTCCACCACGCTAGCATGACCACATAAAATTTGGCCTCATTTTTTTGGCTCCGCAGCTACAGCATCGTCAAGACCTATTTAGAGTGAAAATAGGCTTGGTCAGGAAAGTCTCTGAGCTTCATGCTGTTCCCAGTGAAGTTAAAGGCAAAGTGATTATATAAATAGAAATACACATTTCTTCCATGTATATTTTGCCCCTCGTTCGAAAAAAAACCAAAACAACACCCGTAGACTTTATGGTTTGTTTTGTTCCTTTTTTGTTATGGTTTGCTTTGTTTCAATTTAAAACATAACCGAGTCCTTGATATTTTTATTTCTCGTATGAGCTACTACAATTTATTATTATAGTGGCCATCTGACTAGAATGAAGATGTATGCCCCTGTTTTGATCCTTGTAATGATGGAGGGTGAAATGTAAGTTTGTTATATTGCCTTTCTTGTTTCTACTCTTTTGTATCCATGGTTTTTTAATTTACATTGCATTGTGAATGAAACCCCTTATCTTCTGTTATGTTTTTTTCCTGCCACTCAAATTTTGCATCAACACAAAAGGTTTGTTCTTCAGTCCGTGTTCAGTATTTGGTCACGTTCATTATGAGGTGTATCTAGAATACACAGATCACATACATAAAATATAATTTCTCACTGCGTTTTCCTTGATATCTTATTATTAAGGGCTATTTTTTAGTGGATAGAAACCCAGTCCATGCATAAAACTGCATTCAAATGAGTTTTGCACATCTAATCATATCTATTTTTATTCCCAAATGCTCGGTGATCAACAGTAATTTCAAGTACACTGATTATAAATCATATTATTTGTAAACACAATGAAACTGGCTAAATAGGACCATGCAGAGGGTTAATAGTCCAATAATAATTAAAATAATCCTTTTCAATTCAGTAATAACTTTGGCCAGCTGCCTTCATCCAACCTCCAACACCACCCTCAGTACTCTTAAAAAAATATTCATAATACAGGCAATCTTGTGCAACAGACTAACATAACATATCTGGGCCACTACTTAGATTTTTGGGCAATGGCAATCTGAACATGTTCATAAGTTAAGTGTTTTTCTCGACAGCATCCTGCTGTTAACTCTTGGCTTTTGTTAATTGGCAGGGCCCTACGTCACTGGAAGGTGCTGCCTGTGGTATCCCGGGAGGGTTATGTAAGCGCATGTATTGGAGGGGCTCTGCTGAGCAGAAATACCCCATGTTTTAAGGGGCTTAGACAGATAAACTCAGAATTGTAAGGACTGAAATTTTACACTCACTTTCAGCTTTGAATGGCCACGATGTCTGTTTAGTAGATTATGTTAGTCACTAGTCACGATAGTGGACTACACAAATATGGATGCAGAGGTGGATGTGCAAGAGAGACGTTAAAAATGCAGGATTTTTTTCTTTAAAAATGAGAAGATGCAATGTCTCTGGGTCAGAAACAGTAATGTAATCATCTAGGCACAAGACTGGAAGTTAGGAAGCCTTTTATTTTCTTCTGTTCTTTATCTCACCCCAACTTGTTTTTCAGATAGGTTTTTCTCACTTGTAAAGTAGGAGTCGTGCCAGTGAGATTTGTGATGGAAAGTGTTTGGGGCACCAGTTATTACTGTTGAAGTATGATACAGTCTTCAATTTATTGTTCCCTTTTTTTAGGTGACCAGGCCTAGAAACAAAATAACTCTCTGCTATAAATGGGATTTAACATATAAGTCCCATTTTTTGTAACAGATTTCATCTTGTCCATTGGTAAAATAATTGGCCTCTGTAAAGAATCAGTAAGTAAACAGCCAAGCAGTTTTTGCTAGTACATACTGTAATTCCCGTTTTAAAAAATTACCTAATAAAGATTGCCTTTTCAATAGAGCTCTTTGGGTGTATCAGGGGCATGTTGTACTAAACAAAAAGAGGAAAAAAAAATCCCTCTGTCATTTGAAAGAGACCATTTAGCCTCTGAACATATTTGCTCCACACTAAATAATAGATGTTATTCTCAGATAAATAGAACATGGTCTATATCCTTCTATTGGAAACTGTTTTGTTTTGGTTTGTCCATCTACCTGCCCCCCAAACAACAGATTTGGCTAGTATGTGTTGTAAGTACATTTTAGGAGTGTCATATAAATTATTAATTTAAGGAAGTTAATATTTAAATAACTTCTTAATCATTAACAAGAGTGGAAAGTTCAGAGTTAAGATATTCTTTTTCCTCCCCATAAAAATAAACATTAACAAATCAGTCTAATGCCTATGCATAATGTTGGTTGCTCTGGTTTGGAAAGTTAACGGTAGTAGATGGATGTGAAGATACTACTCTGGCAAAGTATTAAAATTACTTTCCTGCCCTTAAAAAAATTGTCCAAAAATGTTCTTGACAGGTTAGTACCTGCAAGTACGAATTATTGGCATTAGCATTATTAGCATATGGATATACTCATCATGGAGTTAACCGGGAGCTTTTCCATTTGTTTTCTCATCCTCTTACCTGAAGAAAGAGCTGAGGCCACCGTGGTTTTTTGATAGGTCTTGTTTGTTGAGCATAGCTCTCTTTGGAATGGGCAGGTCAAATAAATACATTGTGCCTGTATGGAAGAAGGTGGTAAAGTCTGCAATGCAAATTTATTCCTAGGAAAGGCCATTCCACTACTTTGACCCTGGAAGATCCTTCTGCTCTTTGATAAATGAGCTGGTCGTCTGCTCGCTGCTGCTGTGCTTCCTGGTGGCAGGCTCTGTGGTCGGAGTCCTGCTCCTTAGTGTCCCTCTCCTTTCTCTCCCCACAGCCGTGAAACAGTGAGAGCTGGTCTTTAGCTACTGCATTAAGTATCGATTCTTCTTTGCTGATAACAGATCACCATTTATAATAGTGATACAAATACTGGTTGGGGAACTGTTAGCATATTACTTTCATTTTAAACCGAGCTGCTTGCTAAAACTGAGAAGCAGGAGTGTGGTAGCGCTGCTTCTAGCTGTTGGCTCAGTGCTAACTGCTGGGCTTGTGATAAGCCTGTACGATTCAGGCTCATTTGCGACACAGCAGTGCTTTGTTTTAAAGCAAGACTTTAGTGCTTTTACATGTACCTAATGGGTGCTTTTTGCCAGTAACTGAAGAAAGAGGAGAAGCCTGAATTTGCAAAATCTGATTCTTGAGGTACTGCAGCTTTCTTACTCCCTTTAGGACTTGGAAAGTGATTGCATGAAAGTGCTGGTATTTTTTCAGGCGACTCCATTGGTATCCTTTCTTTAGAGAACTCCTTCCCAGGTTTTATTTGGCAGAAACACTGAAATACATTACTTAACTTTCTATGCATAGAATGGAAGCTGTTAGTCTAAGTCATTCTTCCATGGGAGAGACAAGGCAATGTAGCCTTTCATTCCCATTGTCTGTTTTAATGTTGGGAGCGGCATCACTTTAATTTTGCGTTAACCAGTTTTCATCTTGGAAGAGCTATTTGAAATACCACTTCACGGTTACTTCAGAGCTTCAAAATCCTATCATTAACATAGTGCCAGATTTTTCTGATGTGTGCGAACCTCCGTAGAAAAGTCAAACATTTTTGGATCCCCAAATCTGATCTCTGGGTTGACAGAGAAAACGATAGAAGCATTTCTGGTTTATAAAAGTTATTTCAGCCACAGACAGATTCATTTTCACTGGAATTCAGAGATATTTCCTTTTCTGAATAGTAGGACTTGTGATCAAACTCTGATAGCAGACTTTTATCACCTTTCTTGGAAAAAAATCTCATTTTGATGTGAGTTTTATTTATAACTATTATCTATATTGTGACAGCACC
>NW_009258260.1:1565415-1595213 GCF_000687185.1 Egretta garzetta
TTCAGCAGCACGCACCAAACTTTCTGCCCGTGTGTGCTGACTACTCGGCACATACAGACCTTGGCCAATCACCATTTTGCCCCTTAGAAAAGATATCAAGGGAACACTAAAGAGAGGTCTACTTTGTGATAGGATATATAGCTCAGTCATCTAAACGTGAGGCATTTAGTCAGGCATCTAGGCTAGATGGAAGGAATAGGCTTCCTATTCCTAAAGGGAGAGCCTTTTCTGTTTATTGATTTAGCCACATATCTGAGAAGGAAAGGAATCACCCTCTCAAGATGCTCACCTCATTCCGATGGTGAAAGGAGCAGCCTAGGCAACAGTATCTTTTAGATGGCCAAAGTTAGGTGAGATGACTTTACCCTTAATGCCTCTATGTTTTTATTTTACTCCTTACAAAGTAAGGGTAATCTAATTCTATTTGGTTTTGCTTTACAGTGCTTTGAGATTCTTGATGTTAGAGTTACGCAAATGCAAAGTAGCATGACGTTTGGAATTGCTAAGTTAATGGGGCAGATGTAATACTGGGTTTTTTGGAGTGGGCTTTATATTAATTAATAGATAGGAAGGAAGGCTTTGTTGTTAAAGCAGTGGAGTGTAACTTGAGATAAAAGTTCAGCACTGTACACGGGTTTCCTGAGTAACTCCAATGTGTGTGTCCCAACTCATCTGAAAAGGTAGTTCCTGCTCTTTCACTCTTTGGCTGGCGTGTCTGAAAAGTTTTTTCTAGTCACGACTGTCTCCCAGTCTGTGTCACTGCAGTACCTAATACATTGATCTCACTGCAATCTCTAAACTCTACTGCAATATAAATAATTTATTACCTGAAAATGTAGTTTTGTATTATAGGATGTATAGCGGGAACTTTGTTTAGTCTCATTTAACATGAGGGCAAAACCCTGGATAATCCATTGAAATGGAAGAAAAGTGGAGGTAATTTTGTGCAAGTTTGAGGAGGATATAGATGAAAGTTATATAGGTAGGACATATTAGAATAATAATCCCAACTGGATCACATATTTTGAGGGATATCACCTCAAGAAACAGATTTTGCTACATAAAGTATTTGTACTAAAGTCTTCTTAATTTAAAAACTCTACTGTGTAATAAGCAGCGAGTTAAATTCATCCTTGAATCTCATTGATGTTGGTAAGATTACAGCAAAGGTTAGTTTGATCCACAACTATGTGTTCACTTTTGATGGTGAATTTTCAGCTAAAATTGTAGAGTCCCTTTTGGTGCAAACTTTGTATTTGTTCTATAAAACAGTGAGGCATTCTTGTCATGGAGATATCTTCTAGCTTGCAGTATAGCTCCCAACATGGTTTTAATCCAAATACTATACATCGATGTATCTCAGCTAAGGTTTTTACTAAATCAACTGTCCTCATGTCCTTAAAGCAGGATGAATGTTAGAACTAAAAATGTCCTACTGATGTGAATCTCAGTCTTCATATTGATTAATATAATAGTTATTTTTGTAATAATATAAATCTTTAATTAGACCCATTCTTGTTACTTGGGTTCCATGTATTGATTTTTACATATTAATCATTATAAAAAGTAAATTCTGTATGAAAATGAATGATAGAAATGATCGGAAAAAATAAAGGAAAAAATGATGGCAGGACTGGAGCTGTATTGTGGGTATCAGATTTAGGGCTGTTTTTAGTGTGTACTTTTCTTCTAGTTCCCCTTATTCTTACTAGAGGAACCTATTGCAGCATGAAGGAACTGTTTTATGTCCAGAAGTCATTGCAAAGTGGCAAATATTGAATTTTTAATGTCCCCTACTGAATATAGCTGTGGAAAGATACATTTTCTAAGAGGTTTTGTAGATTGTATTGTTTTGTGGGTTTTTTCCTAGAGGAAATGTGAACCGAATTTCTCTATTGTGTGGCATTTTAGAGTATGCCATGTAAGGGTTGTACATGTATTAGAATAATATTGAAAAATTCAGTAAAGCAGAAGAATAAAAAGAATGTGAAATAAGCTCAATTTTGTTTTGTTTTTGTTTTTCAAAATAAAAATGGTTTTGAATGTCACTTGACAAAACATCAACTGAAGATACTGAGAAAAGCTTTGGAACTGATATTTTGTCAGGGACTGTAATAAACAGTAAGGGTCCTTTGTAATAGTACTGAAAGTGCTTCACCAGTAGAAAAAATGGTTTTGCTGTGATCATATATTTTTGCTAAAAACAAGTTTGGTATTTACTAAAGTCTTAGCATCTCTCTTTGCTACCTTATTATAAAAGGATTTATCGATATATTAACAAATTACACAACAAAAGAAATATAAAAAGCTAAACCACATGGATTACAAACAAGATGCCTTCCCTTTTGATACACTTTTCCTTCTTAACTGGGGTATTGAGGGCTTCAGAGGCAACTGGAGACACCTTGTCCTGGAAGGTTATCATCCTTCCTTCACGCTGGTATATTCACCTGTTGGACAATCTCAGAAAAATGTATTTCTGATAAATGTGAAGGATTTGCTTGTTAGAGATCAAGGGCTAGAGTTAGGGCTAAGGTATAAACTCTTCCTCCTGGGAAAGCTACTCTACCTACTTGTTTCAAGGGTATGTCATAAAATGAGCCACCTGGATCTAAAGTGGCTCAAATAATTTGAAAGTTAAGAAGGATCTTGCTGAAGCAAATCCTTTCTTCTGCTCCTTCCAAGGTAGTAAGAATTGCATGAGGACTGCTTACAGGTCTTTTCATGTAGGTGAGGCTGAAGGATTTTCCCTCATCTGGCCCTTACAAATGCCTGCTGCTGTAGCTTTGATTCACTTTGTAAATAGGAGGAGCATGAAAAACAGTATACTTTCCCTCATAATTAGGGGCTAAAGTCAAAATCTCCTTTCCAGTGGTAATTTCTGAACTGCACTACACCAAACTGGCTATAGCTATAGCTAGATAACTGGGATCCCTGCTCAGAGCTGCTCTCCAGCTGTTCCAGGAAAACTTGGATCTCATTTGGCTGAGCGATTCTTCTTTGGTACCACCTGCTGCTCATACGCACAGGGCATCCTTCCCTGGGGCTTCCAGCTAGCATTCTGTAAGAACACACTGGAAAGGCTGCATAATTCATGAGGACGTAGCTAACTTACCTGCCTTGTGAAAAATGTCCTGAAAGCACTCCTAAACTCAAAGAAAGATCCTACTTTGTCTTTCGGGTCTGGTAAAATACGAAAGGCTTTGGGGGAATTTGCTGTATGCCTCGTGGCAGTTGTCTCCACTGTGAGATTTCAGCAATTAAGAAAGTCGTCTCTTCCTTCAGCTGGACGTCTGCTGAGGCTTCCAGAGGAAGATCTGAAATCAGAAGTGAAAGGAGGGATGGGCATTGTGCATATATCCCCTAATAGTGCATCTTTGGTCTACCAAAGTATTTATAAGCTAGTCTTTAAACTCCATCATTAGATACATTTTAGTGTTTTCCCTACATGTCTTCTGTTTGTCCTTATTTTCTGTAGTGTTAGGTATACTTAGAAATACATGTATTACTTATAGACTGTTCTCTATGTGTCAAACAGAATTTGTAAGTCATTTATGCGAGCAGTACACAGTAAACCATTTTCACACAGTGTACTAAATATGAAATATACAGCATAACGTGCTAATAAAATGTTGCTAACATAAGTAGGCCACCTAAATTAGAGGCTAAGCTAGCTCTGTGATTAACTGTCTCATCTCCTGAATTGCACCTTTGGAAGGCTTCGGTAGGCAAAAAAAGTAGAGTATATAAATATTGGCAAAATTGTTAAGATCTAAACCCAGGAAAAAATGCAAATTATATTGAACCATTATAGCAATTAAGGGTAGATTAATAAATATGTTATCAGATGTCACATTTGTACAGGTTTGTAGAAATGATGAGGGAATAGTAGTATATGAATACCTTGTTAAATATTATTGTAATGCTCTTGTGAAGGCTTCTGCTTGTGTGTGAAACTTTAGAGTAGATTTTTAGTGGCCTGTCTCACATGTGCACCTTCAGTGTATATGCATATATCTTTATTAATCTAGGGCTTCAAAAGCAATATTATAGAATTATTTCCAAAGAAAAGCTAGTTAAGAAAAATTGCAAGGGATTCACAACCACATTTCTCTGTGATGATGGTGATGTAACTTTTTTTCTGGATGGTAACGACTGTATGATGGACTGAGGTTACTGAGGAGGAGGTGGCATTGGTTTACCCTACTGAATGCTGGAGACTTCAAAGGGTATGTGATAACTTCAGCAGGTACAGAAATGTCACTGTTTTATTCAGCAAGGAACTTGGAACTTCCCTCATTTTCAGCATATCACTGGAGAAGGCTGCATCAGATCAGCATGGGATTAGGCAGAACAATGTGTCAGAAGGAAGGAGAACATAAAGATAGACTTAGCTGGAGGTCAGGCCTGGAGTAGCATCGGAGAAACCGGTGGCATTGACCTTCTTCTTATTTGCGACACAGACAAGGTTTACTTCAGCAGGGTAGCTTTATTCAATAAAGAAAAGGGGATTGTACCTGGGACTATTTTATTCTTCATTATAGAATTTCTGTCTTCACCAGGTTCTCCCTCTGAATCTAGCATCTTCCTAGCAGATGTACAAAAGCAGGAGAGGGTGCATATTCCTCACAGGAATCTCCTTTTCGCTCAGTTGCAAGTTAGAAACAGCCATCTCATTCACTAGCGCACATGTGAATACAGGATCTTTATACTATAACTTTTACTTCTGTATTTAAAAATCTACCAGGGTTCAGTGAGAGGAAGGTATTTTGGGGTTAATAAGAAATGTGTATTCTTCAAAACAACCCCACCTTCAAAAAACCAAAAAGGCCACAGCCTTATAAAATATCTCTTTTGTGTCCTAAAATAAAGCATGTATTTCATGCTCTATGAGTCTGAGGTTTGTAGCTGAAAAAGATTAAGTAAATAATTCAGAATTTGTTGTGTTTACCTGTTAATAATTAAGCAGGTTAGTCTGTGTACTTTTTATAGACATTGAGCTTTATTTATTTATTTTTATTTACTTGGCTCATGTTCTGATTTTTAAATTTGAAGAACTTTCTACCAAGGAAGAGATCACGAGAGAAAAGGCATCAAGGAGTTAAGCGTTGCACAGAAAGCAAAATCTGGAGGGACGCATAGTCTCTGGAGAGAATGGAGAATTGTCATCTCTTGCTTGCCGCCTGTGTTCCCCCAGACTAGTCCCTAGTGCTTTGAGGGAATTAAATTTTAAAGGTGATAATGATTTTTCGGACAAAAGCAGCACTTCTGATTCCCACTTTGTGATGCCAGTGGCCAGGGATAGAGAAGTCTGTTACGAGGTGACATTTGGTTCATCTCAGTCAAAAGAAAGTTTCAGCCTTGTTCTGTTTCAGAAATAGAACAGAAATTTGAAGGAAAAAATAAGGTAACAGACACATCATATATCTGTTTTCTTGTGTGAGTGAGTTATACTGTGTTGAAAGGTTGTGAGCTGACAGCTGTAAAGTCTGAAGTCGTCTTTGTTTTTTGAGGAGGTAGAGAGAGGCCAACAGCAGCGTGAGCTGCTCTCCCAGACAGCGTTAGATCCATCCATGGTGAGACTGCATCCTGCGGCAGGTGATCAGTCAGGGCATCTTTGCTTTCGGTGGTAATGAGCAGGCGAATGGTTTACCAGGTTCCCCTTGAATCTCAGTATTTGTCACTTGAGAAAATAACACAATATCAACAAAATAATTCTGTGTTCTCCTTTTCGGTTGCTGTTTACATAGTCTAGACCTAAGCATAGATTGAAACAGAGAATGAGAAGAGATTTGGGTTTGGGTTTGTTTTTTTTTCCCTCCCCTGCCAGGCAGTGATCCACCCCACTGCTAATCGCATCCCCTCCCTGCCTTAAGCAAAGCCATTGCCTAATTTTTTTGAACGTTTGAACTGCTCCTTTGGTCTTGGCAGAGTAAGATATCATTTGATATTTTCACTCACCTTTTCCAAAGGGGAGAGAAAGCACAGGGTAGTGAGAAAAGTCAGTTGAAATGATTGGCATTAAAAGACAAAAGCTGCTGAAATGTGAGAGTGATCTTTGGACTGTATATTAAAAATCAAAGATTTAAAAAGACTGTTTATGTGAGAATTAATAGCCTGATTTTGTTGACAGTTGAAGTCTTCATCTGTTACCATGGCATGTTTTAATTCACTGTCTGCACTGGTATTTCCTTCTGAAGAAATACACAGACTAGTTGCTAGTACTTCTAAGATTAAAAATGCTATTTGCTTCTCTTGTTCCAGGTGATGATTTCTGTTTAAATAACATTATGGCACATGAAGGTGGTTAACCTGGTAGATAGTGTTACAGATGTTCCCCTTTCTCCATCATTGTTGACTGTTTCCTTCAAAGGTAATTTTGTCCTGGGCCCACACACTTAATCCAAGTGTTCCATGGAGATGAATATGGGCAGATAGTCCTTTTCAAACAGAATTTAGAAGTGCACCGAGGAAATGAAATTGTTTTCTGAAACACTTTTTCGTGCGTTAAGAATGGTATTGTAACACTGTTGTTTCTTTAAAACTTTTCCATACATTTACAAAGCTTCCTTTCCTGAAAAAAAGCAAATTCATATCCAGTTCATTATCTTATACTTGCAAGCCAGGTCAGCGTTTTGCTTTGGGCAATTGTCTTTGGAAATTCTTCAGAATCTGCTTTTATGGTGGAGTTTAATGCTAGTCATTTGATTTATTCCTCTTTTTTCCCCCCAGATGGACAAGCTTGACTCTTGAAACAAGTTAGAGAGATCTCAACTCTAGGTCTCAGTGGGCCGAAGTCCCTATCACAAAAAAAGTTACTACAGTCAATAGTAATTGGTCTGTGGTTGTAAGTCCAATGAAAGAGGTTGAACCAGCCACAAAACCTGACAACTCAACACGGTCCCTCAGTCTAAGGCCGAGCGGTAGTGGTGAGCCTGCGTGAGACAATCTGTTCAGCTGCTAGAAGTACTGTCCTGGAAATGAGAGGATTTCAAGCTCTAAGCCTGCCAGATTAGACCTTTCCATAAGCATTACATTCACACACAAGTCTCTTTTCTTAAAAAGAGCATTGCTGTGATGCATTGTCCATTTTGCTAAGGACATACTTTACCCAATGTTCATGCCAGGTTGAGTGAATCTCAAAAGAGAGACCAAGAGATTTACTGGTAGTCTCACAGTGAATCGTTGTCTGAAACCCTTTGGCTCCTATATTCTTTGCATTAATCAACAGTGATTCCTTTCATCCACTTGCTACCAGAGTTAGTTTGTATGTATGATAACTATTTGGAAGGAATTGAACTGGAGCAATGCTAATATAATTTCTCTTATTCTTTGCATTTTGTTCATTGAATATAGTCTTAAAAGACAAGATCCACATGGTTATCCTATAATATTTTCTCACCATCGGCAAAAGCTCCATAACCATGAGAGAAAATGTAAATAAAATTGACACATTCTTTACATATTCTTGAACGGAATGTATTTATCTTCGTCTCACTTAATCTGATGACAGTTCACTGAATAGGATTTTTTTCATTAGTAGGAAATGTCAAAAGGCCATGCGGTTTATAAGGCATTAACATAAGGAAATGAACAAGTATGTATAGTTCTTTCTTGTTTGCATTTGAACAGCAGTACAGTATGCTGTTGTTACTCTGCGAGCAACTGGCATAGCAGAAAAGGCACTGTGAAAATGATCCATTTCTATATTTCTTACTTTTGTGGTAGACCTTGTTCTGGTTAGATATTTTAAAAAGCAGAGTTAGTAAGTGTACCTGATTTGCGTCATCCTTGAAAGCACATTTGTCTAGGAAATTACCATGATCTGCTTCAGGCCTCTCTGAGTATGGTGATACGTTTTGCGACTTTGAGGTCAGTAAGCCTATTGCGATCCTATGCTGTAAAGTATTGGCCTTTGCTTAGTATATGGGGTTTAACTTTCAACGGGACCAAAAGTGGTTTCCTGAGCTGCGTGCATAGGTTTTCACATCACTGATGTCATGTGAATGCAATCAGATTTAGAGGGTATTACTTGATAAGATATAATTTGAATCACCAACAAGCTGTTGATCCAAGGAGGTTGGCATTTAAAACAAAATGAATGACCTGTAATTTTGGCTATGGTACGCTCTAGTAGCTGTTTTGGTCCAACAAATGACCATCTCAAGTAAAAGCCATGATTAGTTTAAATCACATATAAAAATAGTTTTAAGAACTATGTGGCAGAAATGTTGCCACTAATTAAACTCAGGCATTCAAATGTTTGGAAAGGATCAATTAAAATAAAAAAAAAATGTAATCCTAACAGTTATACAGACTCTTGTGTAGCACTTTCTTGCAAGAATCACGTCTGACAAAAAGATAGCTGTGTACATCAGGGGTAGTTGTACAAAATTTCAAATGCTAATAGGCCAGAGAAGGGAAACGGAGGCTTTTGACTCGGATTTAATCTTTTGCTGAGTGTGAGGAGATAATGTATAAGCACCACCACGGGTCTGACTGATCAGTGGGCTTAGAATAGAAAATACTTTCTTTCACCTTGTGATTGGTTTTTGCGATGCTTTTTCCCCTCTCTTCATCTCTCCCAGATTCCCCAGTGCCACCCTCTCTTACTGGGCTCACTCAGCAGAGCCATCTCGCGCTGCAGCACATAGCGTGCCAGCAAGTACAGCGTGGTTCAGTTGTTAGATGAGTTAGACATTAGGCAAACAGCAGAGTTTCATACCTAATAGTATCATTTAAATCAAACATACCCTCGTGCAGTACATCTAACAACATTTAAAGGTCAAAATCCTATCGTCATTACTCAATATTTTAGGCCTTCTGTTTTGCTTTATTCATTGTCAGTGCAGAACTGACAGACTATTCCAGACTGTGGTTGTGTAATGTTGGAAAGTGCTAACAGCTGCCATCCAGCGTGTCTATTCAGGCAACTGCAGACCTTACGAAAGCTGAAGCGCATGCTACACAGCCTTAGCTCAAGCAAAATAAACCTTCTTCCCTGAAAACAGTGGAAGCTGCCATTGAACAGGCCACGCTGTGTACGCTCAGGACTGACCCACATAGGCTGGGGGGATTGCCATGGGGAAATTTCCACAAATGCTGAAGCTGGGGCATCGTTTGATTGTGATGAGCAGCAGTAGGAAGCACCCAGAAAACAAGAGGAAAGCTGCAGATGTAAAAGAAATTGCGAGCGTGTCTCTGAGAAAGCAACAGAAGCATCCCTGTGGTAGCCAGGAACTGATAGGAAGTCAGGCTTGGAAAGCAGAGCCTGAAAGCCTGCTGGTGTTACAGCTTCTTTATTTGAGAAAGCAACGCTTTGTGTCCTTTCTTGCTAAATAAGCAACAGTGCTCCACAGAGCCGTTCTTTTCTGTTAACAAATTGCTTTTAACAGGTAACAGATCACAGGTCTGCTAACATTAAAAAAAAAAATCATCCAAGCTTTCAGGAGACGGGTCTGTAGCAAATAAGTGCAATTGAATCAGTTCTGCAGTATGACAAAGGGGTCAAAATCTCAGTGATTAAAATGCCTTTGTGGCTAGCTTTGGAAACCCCTCACCAGTGAAGGATTAAAGAATACCAGTAGGCTCAGTTAGCCCCATCCTGCCATACTCGAGCTGGTATTAGCTTTGGACACAGGTTCTTAGATGGAAGCTCAGCCCTTGAGGGGAATGAAGGGATCTCGTTGCTCTTGCGAGGAAGCGAGAAGCCTGGCTGGAGTGGGTTCGGGCATTGCAGTCTAAGTGAACCTCTCATAACAGGACTTGGGAATTATGTTGATCAGGTCCCTAAAACATATTCCAAATTGGTGGAAGGAGAGTGCCCAAGTCTTATTTTCAGACTTCAAAATACTTATTCTTTCCTCAGCTGTTTGGCAGCCAGTTCTGAACATTTTGGTAATTAGCGGTATATGGTACTAAGTCTGCTTTTAATTGTTTTTTTTCAAAATGCAATCTATAGTCAGGTTTTCTGAACATTTTAGTCATTAAAGCCATTTAATGAAAGATGTGAAGACTTGATATACCATTTTTCATTCAAAACCAATAAAATAACCTCTTCAAACTTTCTTGATCTGTTAGCAAACTTACCTGTAACTTTTTCCACAAATGCATTTGAATGGCAAACATAAGCAGCAAAACTTTGGTTGTGACACCCATTTGCTTTTCTCTCTTAACAGGAACGAAACTACACTTATTGGACAAATTGAGATTTTTTTTTTTTTTTAAGCATGAAGTCTTACTAATTTGGTGTTCAGTTCTGTAACTTTTCTCTCTGAAGGATGTGTATAACGTGACATTTCGGATACTAGTACATTTAGCTTATTTGTTCATTGCCTGTGTACTAAATGTGAATGTGTGGGACTTTGTTTTGTCTTCCTTCAAATAGCTATATGTTTATACATATACAGCATTCCACCCACTTCCCCCACTGAATGCCTAGCTGTTTGACTGTTATGAAAACTCAGGGTGTTGTGTGTGCAAATCCCTAAACATAAGCATTTCTTTTCTTTACAGCAGCATAAGAAAGAAGTGTTGAGAGCTGCTCTTAGCCCTTTTGGAGTCCGAAGTCAAAAGGTAAAACCAAATGCTAGGTTTTGGGTTTCTGAAGGTGTTGATATCGTAATTGTTTGGAAATGCTATTTGCCTAACACATCTGCACTGAGATTTCCCACAGGGGAAAAGCAAGGATATGGTAAGAAAACTCAGAATGTTATTAGGCCTCTTTTAGAGCTCCAGCATATCTGGGCATAAATTATACAGGTAAGTTACAACTGGTAAACTGCAATTATCTATTTTACTTAATATGAAAACATTGGTGTTAAGAGTCAGTGGGACTTTCAGTAGGGTTTAATATTGCTAAGGATTTAATGATTTTTGTCTCACTATAACTTGATAGTTTTTATGATATATAAAGTTTTTTCAAATTACAGTAAGTCAAATCCTGTAGCTCTTTTCTCAGGCAAGAGTCCCTCAATGGGAGTTTTGCCTGAGTGAGAACTGAATGAGGTCTAAATAATTAGCAATTAAAATATTCAGTTATTGTGCTACTGTATATAACAAAGCACTGGAGGTATTAAAAATTGCTAATCTCCTCCTTATTAAAATGTTAACTGCTAAACATAATACAGTTTTGCATTTTCTATCATTCATTTTTGCAGTTGATTAGTAGAGGTGAAATGTTTGTGACAAATAGTCATTTGAACTTTTAAGGGATTGACTTTGTTTTCCCAGCATTTTAGATAATATTTCTGACTGAGTTAATTTAGAAGCGGAAGTGTTTGTGGAAGCCGTGGATTTTAGTCAAAAACTAGATAATGCAGAGAGAGTAACTTCTGGTACAGCATTCATGTGTACTTGCAGAAGAAACCAGATGGTAAGCTACTCATCAGGAGGCAGAGCTAGGCAATTTAGGTATCCGATTTGTGTATGTTTTGACTAGCAGCTTCCTGTAACAAACTCTAGTAATAAGTTAAGGATTGTCCATAGAGTTTACTGGGCAAATAATTTTCAGTGAGACACTAGCATGCGAACCGTTCAGCAACAGGTTAAGAAGCAAAGTTGGTGAAATCGTTTAGTTGTGCAGCCAGCTCTGTTAATTAGCATGTGAGCTGTTTATTACTGTGCTAGTGAATGTAAGGGCCAGACTGCGCTCTCATCCTACTTCACTGCACAAAAGAATCAGAAGGATCAAGATGCATCTCCTGTCTCCTCCATCACATAGCAGCAGTAGCAGGATGTGTGGAGAGGGAGAATGGTATTTGATGAGTGAGAAAGGAGTGGTAAGTGAAGGTGATAACTGGTAGAGGAAGAAGGTGAATTACTGGAAGGATTTGGTGACAGGTGAATTTCCCAAGGGAAGACAACTCCCTCAATACTAGTTCTCCCATAGCCACTCCCTGGAGTAGACTGTGTTACTTATTATGCCTAAAGGGTTGGGGTTTTTTTCTAATCTTTCTGAAGAGCCATTCTAGGCCTAGGCATTTAATTGCACCATATAACGTTGTTGGCAATTCAGGCCATGATTCTGCAAGGATTTACACATGTATTTCACTTACAGCATTATGAGTAATACCGTTGAAGTAGATGAGATTAATTGCAGGACATAAAGTTAAGCATGTATATTAGTCTTTGCAGTAAAAGAGGTGTAGCTCAATTTATTTATTTATTTATTTATTTTTGGTGTGGGAAATTATTTTTTAAAATGCATAAATACATGGGATTTTTGACCAATTTTGTGGCAACTGAAGAGGAGGTAGATGGTCACAAACTAAGCTTTTCTGCTTGTTCCCCAAATCCACAATTTTGTCAGGTTCTTAGCTGTAAAGTGTGAAAAAGAATAGGCTGCTATCATTTTCCTTTTTACATGCACAGTTAAACCTCCAGCTAGAATGAGATGATCATATAATTTATTATAGAGGAGTGAACAGGACAGAAATCAAACAGGAAGGCATGTGTGCTTGTGTGGACTCCTGTTTATAATTTCATCAGATTGGTGCACACCTCAGACATTTTATTTAGTGATAAGATATGCAAATTGTTCTGGAGCCAACAGCAATACTTTCACCTGAATGTCAAAACTGACAGAGATTTTTAAATCAAACCTCAACAACAACTTGTATTTTAAAGCAACTATTCCTCATATATAACCACCAACTAGAGACAAGTAAGTGCTGAATTGTTTTCATACTTTCCTTCATACTATTTTCCTTCCTTGCTCATTTACCTCTGTGGAGGAACAGGGTTGCAGGCTTACCTGTAAATACTGGGTGTAACTACGGGCAACAGTGCAGAGAATCTATAAATTTATATGGAAGTATGTGCAAAGCGCAGGCATGCAAATTGAAAGTGGGGAGACTTACAAAATGAGATTTACCAGAGAAGGTATCTTCTGGTTTTCCAGATGCCTACATCACACCTTCCATATCTGTGAGGGAATGCGTAGTGCAAACTCTTCATTTCAACTGGTTTCTCTCTCTTTGGTTTTAGTTTTATTGCATTTGTGTCCTTAAATCAGAATGTGGTGGTAGAAGCCTGTGGATACAGTGGAAAGATTTGACGATAGGTTTTTCCTAAGATTGAGAGCTGAAATTCCTCAAGGCTGTGGATGTTTAGCTGCTGGGGTTTTGTTTTGAGTGTACATAAAGTCATGGGAGAAAGGGTGTCACTGAAAATACAGTTTGGGATTTAAATGTGTTTATTTTTTGAATCCTTGTTCAAGTCGGTGCTCACTGCCTGTGAAGCGATAATCCTGTGTGTTCTCCCCAGATTCAGTTCCTCCTCTTCTTTCTGGGAATCTGTGCACGTAACTATGTCCAAACTCTTCCATCTGAAGTTTTCCTAGGGCTTTCTTGGCTTGTTCTTGCCGTTGTTTTTAGTGTGTGTACCTATTAACGAGAAAGATGTCTGGGCTGAAAACATTTAACAAAGGGTAACAACTTCAGTATTCCTCTGTCTGTGCATGAGTACACATGTGTGTGAGAGAGAGCAAGCTATGATTAGAGAGATTATGAAAGATACTTGGTTTTGATTACATGCCTAGTTGTGTGTGTTGTTCTGGCTCTCTGCATTCTCTTATATCACTTGGTCATTGTGTCCTAAGAAATCCTCATGTACAACAGATTAAAATTTCTGGTCAGTGGCTTTAGTTGGCACCAGCCTCTTCCAGGTGGGATTTTGCTTTCCACATTTAAATAAGAGCAACATTTTTGTTTTCCTACAAAATGAGAAAAAGGAATTATATTTGTTTATGAATAGAACAGTATGACCTATCCATAGAATGTAAGTCCCATAATATATGCTTATGGACCTGGGTCCTATAGCTTTCAGGGTCCCCAGAAGTACTCTTTGTGGAAAAGGACTTCCAAAATACTCAAGGCTTACTACTTATGCAGATTTAGGCCACTGCAGAACATTTTGTTTACAACAACTAATTCTAGGACCTACTTTGGTGTTGTGGATACTTAACTCCTACCCACTCAAACAGAGGCACTTCAAAATAATTAAAGTAAATGAATAATCCACACACAGAGCAAAGCCTTTCAGAGGGAAAGTGAGTTTATTGAAAGAAAAAATTTGCTTTTTTTTTGCTAAATAGTTTCTTTCAAGGTCTTCTTAAATAAGCAGCAAATGCTTTTGTTGGAAAATAAAAAATAAAACTGAATCTTTGTAATTTCTGCCATCGCTGTTGTGTATTGCCTCTCAGCAAAATGCACCAAGAGAAAAACAGTGGGTGTTGCGCTGTGTTCACCTTTAATGGACTGCTTTAGAAGAATCTGAAAGATTTGAAAGAATTTGGAAAGAATTTCCGGAGCTTGCTGGGGACTGCAGGGTAAAAGCACCAAAGGAAGGGGAACAGCCATGATGACACTGATTTTTCCCTGATTGGCCATAGGGGTACTCACGGTTTAGTCTTTGAGCTACATGGATGCTACATGTGCTCCAGTACAAACACCGTGGCCGCAGCTATCAACGTCAATACTTGCCAGTTGCTATTAGAGTTGTTTGCTTGCTGCTGTATAGGGAATGATTGCCCGTAGCTGATGCCAATAACCTTATTAATCTTGCCAAAACCTATGCATGCATATTTGATAAATGGTGATACTGGAATCTGTCATATTCTTTCAAAATCAAGCTTAACAGGAGATATCTGCTCTGTACATGTTTTCCTTACGTGTAAACTCCATGAGGGGAAATTCAGCTTCTTTCTTATGTTGACATTACATGTGCTGGTTTTTTCTGTGCTGAGTTTGATTCCAGGCATCCAGCAGCATTCCAGAGGGAGAGGTGACCGGCATTGCAGCCTGCACTGCTGCTGCTCTACTTGTCATGAATAATAGCCCACTGGGCTAGTTAATCATTACACTAACTTTTTCCTGTTCCTTCATAGCTGATTGCTGCCCAGGGGACATGGGTTACCGCAGTCTGGCTGCCAACACAAAGTTCAGTATTGTGCGTACGTGTGTGTTTATGTTTACCTGCATGCATATGCATTGTGGTGTTCAGCAGATACTCTAGTAAAACTAACAATGCAAGGCCAGTGCGCCTATTTTTCTATATAAAAGGTAAAAGTGGGAAAGGTAATGTCTTACTCTCCCTCCCTTACCATTTTTGAAAATGAATGTGAAAGTATTGGTCTCTTTAATCAACACACTGGCTCAACAGGTTTCCTCATTCAGCGCTTTGAGAGTGGAGTTTCTGGATGCTAAAATTCTGTTTCTTAGAGCACACATTTGAATTGTAGCCAGTGATTCATGTTGATTTGCCAGGGGCCATGATCTGACACCTCCTCTGTGAAAAAGACAAATATCCCTGTCCACTGGGAATAAAAAGAGCATGGGCAAGGAATAGATGTCCATGAATTCTTTTGAGATTCAGAGGAAGGGATTTAACCACCTTGGTTCTTGCTCAGATGTATGTATCTGTATTGATTGCCAGGGCAGAAGCCAAGAAGAAACTTTCAGTCATTCTGTTTTTCTTCCTCATCTTAAGTGCAGATCATTTTGTAATACCTGGAAGATGTGGCACAGGTTACACTTGGCATTTTTGCCACATGGAACAAAATTTGGTATTAAATTCTTTCTTCTGTGCCAGTGAGTCAGTTTACCTTCATTGGAAAGAATAAATAGCAATTTTGCTGTCCAGGTGTCAATATTCAGGTGGCCAGACAGATTAAAGCACTGATCTTTAATATCTCTGGTGTTTGTTTTGGGAAAGTTAATTTTCTTTGATGGATAGCTCAGGACAGTGAATTTTTTTGCTTCTCCTCATGGTCAGATTTTTGTTCTGTTGTCTTTTTTAAACCCAGTAGGCACTTAGCTTCCACAGTTTTCCATACAAGTAGAACTTGAGTTGACAAGGAACTAATTGTAAAATGAAGGGTTAAATCCTCCATCTGATGGCACAAGATTTTCTTCTTCAAAACATTACTGTGTCCCTCCAAGTTCAATAGCTATATCTTCCACTGAGTAGTACTCCAAAATCCTTTTCCCCTTCTCTCCTTCCCTCACTTCATCCTTCTTTCCCTCTCTTTATCACTCTCCTTTTTGTCTCTTTGTCTCAGTATCTCCCTCTTTCTCTCCGTGTCCCCTCTTCCTGTTGACAGACATCTATTTTCCTGTTAGAGCTGAATCAGAGATTTGCATGGTGACAGTGTGGTGATGCCACTGAACACCTTCCATGTGCTTCATTCGTTTTATCAACCCTCCAGTCAAAACCAACTTTTCGTTAAGCAGTAGTATGATTTGCAGAGCAGCATTACTGCATAACTCAGTGTTGTCAGCAATGTGGGTCATTAAAAGGCCAACCCCCTCTTTCTCCTGTACCAGCATTATTTGCATTAGCCAACAACAAAATGAGAGACAGAAAGAAGTCAGCAGCAGTGTGAGCTCGACCATTTACATGGCAGCAGCACATTTTATGCCAGGTAGATGAAGTAGACCATTCTGACTGAAAAATGGCTTTGAGGCCATTTTAGCCATTCCCTCTGGTTGTTTTGACTCAAACCTGTATCATTCTTACTGATATTAATAGGGCTTTGGGGATTACACAAGTTTCTTTGCCTTCAGAAGGCATATCTTAAGGATGGCAGAGAGAATTCACAAAAGTAGGCAGAGGCTCTTCTGAGAGACAAGCAGCTGAAGACTTGTATTTTTTCTGGCAAAAAATCAATATTGAAGAAAACAATAAAGAAGCAGGAAACATTGCTACTCAGTCACCCATAGAGCATTTTAATTACATAAGGAATTTTCCTTTAATTTTTTAATAATCTGAACTATGGTCATTTGCAGAACTTTGATCAGAAACTTTTCCCTTCTTCTGAATTAAAATATCTTCACAATAATGTTTATAGGCACATTTAAATATTCTTTATGAGATGGGATTGCCCAAAGATCTTGGTATCCATGGCTAAGAGTTCTCTTGTAAGTTATGTTCTAACAGTTTGATTGGTATGTGGCTAAATCTATGTTCCAGTCCCACCTGCTTGGCTGGTGGCTGGTCTATAAACATGAAATGAGCCATTTGAATATAAGCTTTAAGCCTCCTTGAGATGCTGGAGGCCACCAGGCTGCATGTATCTCAGGTAATTTCCTCCATCAAGACTGGAGACTCTTATCGTTACTTCAGAGGTCATCAAGGGAGAGCGTCTCTCTCTCTGCTGAGAGACTATACTGCAACATAGATTCAATTCATTTAGGGGTGACTGAACCTCCCTAGATCTTGGGAAAAAACTGATTTTTACTGAAGAAAAGTCTGGAATTTTGAAAAATAGATTTTCTTTGGTTATTTTGCAGTAGTTTAAAAGAATCGTTATCCTCCCAAGGTCCTTCATTATAATTGGTGAGTCTGGGCAGAGATGTGTGTAATGGGAAAAACCTAGTTATTATCCAGACTGATCCAAATAAGCAAGCCCACCCTTCTCCCAGGCTCAGCAGAGAAGTGTGGGGGTTTTTTTCCAACCATGTGTCTGGGGAGAGTAGCTGCACAGATTTTCATAGTAATGCCCACATCCATCTTTCTCTCAGGGAGATCTGCTTCCTATGGTTTGGAGATCTGCCTGTGGATTTTTGAGGAGACAGTTACACGTGTGTGTACACTGAACATCAGTGGCCTGCAGGTAATCCTGTTGTCTCTAACTCTAGGACTGTGCTTTAGTAAAATAGGTTAACATTTACTTACCCAAGCTTTGTTTATGGCACTAACTGAAATGCAGTAGTAGGTGAGAAGTAACTTGAATATGCCCTCTCCTGGTGCTGGCCAGTTGTATTAACTGGAGAATGAAAACAGCACTTAGGTTTTCCATAAAGTATCCTTGAAATCATGAGTTGTTTAAATTTTCCAGATCCTCAGAGTCATTCTGTAGTATTTTAAGTCATTAAATTAAGCTAGCTGCTGGATTTTGTATTCAAGCAGTAAAGTGACCCCTCCCACTTCTGCTCCCTTCTTGGATACAAAACCTTGCCAATTTTCTCAAGAATATATGTGCATGTAAATAATTTTCATCTCATAATGGAGTCCATATTTATCTGAATGTTGAGGTCTTAAAGAGCAAACGGAAGACTATACTGTTGCTTTGAAAACAGGTATCCTTTCTTGTTATGTAGCTAGTAGGAGTTTTAAATAGTGGTTAAACTTGTATTTACATGTTTAGATCACAGTTTTTGGAACATGGTGTTGAGAGGGAAAGACATAACTTACAAAATCTCACTTCTCTTTTAGAAGCCTTTTCGCTAACATCCAGTAATATGAATGTTAGGGTTAGTTCGGCACACTGTAGGAATAATACAAATAAACCTTAACAAAGAGACTTGAGCTTAGACTTTGAAACCTGTACAGTCAAAGCATGTTGATCTGGATATAGCTTCCAGAATTAGAGAGTCTAATCTTTAAATAAAATCTTACTTTAGTAACTGATATTTTGACAATCAAACACTTGGGTGTTTTTTAAAAACAAAAAGCATGATTTAGCTGAAGGTTTTCCTCCTTTTTTGAACAATTTTCTAACCAGAGATTTTTTTCTTGAAGTCTTGCCAATGGCAAAAATAAGGAGGGAACATGTGGACTCACGCAGAGCGCTCACTAGGCCAAAAAAGAAAACAAAAAAAATAAAACCTCTAAGCTATGTCTGAGCAAACTTCACATTTCTCTGATATGAGTGAAATGCAGAACTCGCTTCTTAGTGCTTTGCAAAAATCAAATGAACTAACCTTTCCATTAACAGAACAGTTTCTCTGTGTGTTACACTTCCATTTTTCATTGGAAATCAAACAGCTTTGTTTTCAGCACTTCTACAAACGTAGTCCCTCGTACACACACACAAACCTCCCGAAATTCATGCATTCTAGGGAGTCAAATATTTAGGAAGGTACATTTTTCATGGGTAGCTATAAATATGTATAAAAAAATTCCCATTGCATTAATTTCCCAAGGGGATAACACATGAAATCACAAAGGAAAATGTTATGGTGAGAAGTATGAAGTAAACTCAAATCTAGATCTCCTAAATCTTTTAGGAAGATGCAGACTGAAGTAACAATGTTACACAGAGGCTGAAAACAGAGCAGTTGAAGTAGAACTGGTTTGGGATCTGAGGTTTTGCTTTTGACCTTATAAGACAACGCTGGCAACGTCTTCAGCTGCCTCTAGAATCTTTCTAGTTCTGGAAGATAACCTACACATGAAATATGAGTAAGACAAGAAGTCTTCATTGTTTTGTTTAACTTCAGGGTATTAATTGTTAACACAGCTTTCGATGAACTAAAAGAATGTAGTAACTCCTGCAGGAAACATTCTTGGGGATGATCTCTGCAAACTGGGAACAAATGCTTTATTTTATTTTAAAATTTTTTTTAGGAAGAGGGGCTTGGGGAACGTCTAATTTTGTTTGGTTTTTTTTTTTCCCTCTCTTTTCTCTGATGCACTGCGTACACTAAAATACCAGACAGTAAAACTTTCTCCTTACACAAAGCTGTCATTATTTTAAGGCTGTTCTGCTCCCTCTGACTCTGTGTTGAAACAGGTGCCTCACTTGCTTGGCTCTACTGGAGCAGTTTTTACGGATTAAAGCACCACACATACCATGCACAGTGGCACTATTAACAGGGTGGAATGAGGCTGGGAGAAAAACTCATATAGGAGCTACGCACCTAGGTGCAGTTAGTAAATAGAGACAGTTACCCTCATTAAGCATAATTAAACCTAATATTGACTGTAAACTGTTACTTACCTTAAACTTCTCTGCAGACATTGTGGGAAAGGGATTAACTTAGCAGATAGGTACACTAATTACTACCTTCTTCACATTAAAGTTACCATCAGGAAGGCCTATATTCATAAATAAAACATAGTAGGGGATGAGAGACTGAGAAATATGTAAATTCATTTGCAGAAAAAAAGACCAAATTAAAAAAAGAAAGTTGAGTGATGCTACTGGAAGCAAAATGGCACTCTAGCTAATTACCATGAAAAGTATGATAAATCATGGACGTGTATCCTTGACTTCTGACTGATAGAGCCTGCAGAGTGCAATCTCTCATGCGTAGCTGCCTCTGACTGATTTAAACCCATAGCACTATCGGGTTTGATGGGAAAGCACAGAAGTATGTTATTTTATTTCCTTGGGTATTGTTGCTACCTCTTTTTCCTAGAAATGACTTGCAATTATTGTAAAAATACAGTCTGATTTCTTGTCTGCAGAAGAATTGTTGTTTGATGCAGTTGACAAACAAAGGCTCCAAAGATGGTCTAGTTATGGTTTAATAGCTGTATTTTCAAATGCAATTGATCTGGTATATTGAGACAATTATAGGAATATAATAAAATGTCAAGGGAGGGGTTGCTTTTGCTTTGGCGTATTTATTCTCATGGGAGAGATCTTGTGTCCCACAGACAAGATCAAAAGTCAGAAACAGTCTTATTTATGAATTTCTATTTGTTTGCTGTACAATTTTAAGTGAGTCACAGCCCTGCTTGCGTGCTTAAGCTTTTTGATCTGTTTTCTCCCAAATTTCATAGTTTTCTGCACTTGACAATCCCTGCAAGGGACTGCACACACTTAGGATTCTTCAGATGAGTGAGGCTTGCAGGATGAGGCCATGCTATGTGTTACCCTGTGGGTGCTGTTACTGCTTAATCCTGTAAACACTTTACATTGGAATACATAACAATGGTATGATTGCTGTTTGTGGGGTATTTTCTGTTTTCCTTGCATATCTGTCCAGAGTACTTTTTGGCTGAGTCATATCAGAATAAGTCTCTTCTGCTGAGCTAGCTCACGCCAGAATAATGGGAGGACAGGCTTATCCCGAGCTTCCTCAGCAGAGCAGTGCCTAAGCCACAGGAACAGGAGAAGCTTGAATACAGTAGAATTTAACACCCAAGGTGGAAATTTACCATCACGGTGGTATTATTACCATGTGGATATTTTAACACAAAATTATTATTGGCATCTACTGAGTATTATCCTTTAACTTTTTATGAACTTCTATCACTTGGCACACAGGAGAAGAAATCTAATATTTGCAACACTCATAGTATAGGGTTTTGCTGAAAGGAGTGGGCAAAGTGCAGTTGCTAGCTGAACATCTGCAGATACTACCTAGTGAGTATCGGGTTTTTGTTTGTTTCATTTCTCTTTTTGGTTTCTCTTTCCTTCTAGAGAGATTTACCCCTGTAATACTGATGTGACGTACAGGTAGGAATGTGTAGTTTCCAGGTACAGGTATTATGCTTCAAGAAACAATTCTAAGTAATTAACAGTATTTTCCTGCTCTGGTAACCCTTATTCTTCCTCTGCAGCTTTTTGTGTACTCAGCTGCAGTGTTTATAGATGTTATCTTCATATCCTTTTAGCAGTTTCACTGAGTTTTGACAGCATAAGATTTGAAGAAATATATCAGAATTGAGCTTCAGAGCTGCAAATTACTTTGAAGATTTACATGGCCAAATTCTGCAATGACATATACATAACAGATAGTTAGCAAAGCAAAGAGATGTCCTCTGAGCAACAGTGCAAAATTACAACTACCTAGCAAAATCACAGGTTAAAGGAAAAAGCAATTTACTGGAGTAAATATGAGTTTAGAGGCTAGGTTGTTCCAGCATAAAGAATATCTGCATCCCTTCTTGGCGTTTAGGACTACAGAACCGCAGCATGGAGCTTTCACCTGGGCTCGCTTTTGAGGAGCCATTTGTTCTGTCTGGTTCTTCAGGAAGATTTAGAACAACTCTGTTAGGGGCAGTTGCTTTTTTCCTGGTTCCCTTCCACATCTTTTCAAAGGGAGGAAAGAGGTGTCAATGGAGAGGAAATGGAGAAACAGACTTGAGACATGGAAGTTATGAGGCGGCACAGCCTGTATATTTCTGTTCATTATCAAGGTGCCTGGCCAGATTTCCCCAGACCTATCAGCTAGATGTCATGGGGAATCTTAGTCACATTGCATCTGGAACAGTGGACAGACTAAATCTCGGGCAAGCATTTCAGCATTTGGCCTGTTAGTAACAGCTGCATGCTTTTTCTAATTAGAAATTGAAATTTGGGTATTTCAGCTTCCTAGGGAAACATTGAAAACAAGTATTTTTGATAAATAATAAATATTAGGAAAGCTCCATTGCATAAGAAATGGCAAAATAAATGCCAAACATGCTTTGGGGGAGGAAAGAAATTATTCTACTTTGTATGTTAGCACCCTAAACCTAAACTGGAATAATTCCTATCTTCTGCCCATCCAGCTGGTGTCCACTGGACGCTCTATGTCCACTGGACACAATAGTAATTGATCTCTTTGATCCCTTGTCAAACTCATTGCCTCCAGTTCTTCTAAGAGTGCACTTGAGATTCTAGCAAAACAGTTATCTATGTAATAACACACTTGAATCCCAGTCATCTCTGCAAAGCGTAGGCCAAATCCTGTGAATCCATACTGAAGCAAAATTTCCACTGAAGTCAAAATTAGAAGCTTTGTCACTTGCAGGATTTCTGTCAGGCAGAAATTCCCTACTTACATTCTTCCCCTGTGGTAAGGATGACTAAACACATTTATGGATTGTTCAAAATTCGGACACAGAAAATTCCTTTTTTTAAAAAAAGTAAGGCAGATATTTTTATGATTTTTTTTTTTTGGTGTGTGAAGCATCTCATTTAAACAATAATATTTCTTACATAATAGTTAAATGAAGTATTTGAAGATTAACATTTTAATTCTCATCACTATCAGAACAGCTGCATCCTAAGACTCATTTCAGACAAAAATGACTGAATGTGGACATATTTCTGCCAAGTATAATACACAAAAGATGGGACACCCATCTTTTAAAGATGGATGATACTCTTCATGTGAATTTAAGACATATTCTTAATCAACTGGTTTAATTTTATTTGAGTTAGGCAGAATGTGTCTTTTTAAAACTCTCTTACATTTTCTGCTGGGTATGTAATAGGTTTCAAACCTTTTTGCAGTGTGGATCTTATCTGCCACGTTCAGCTACATTCAGCTCTGAGAGAAAGTCTGTAATTTCTTTTCTTCATCTGAAGTTGTTCCCAGTGGAACTCTCTCTAGAATGACAGTAGTAGAGCTTCCATCATTTTCCTCCATTTGTAGTATCAGAACCTAATAGCAAATGTGCAAGGCTGTGAAGACATTTCATCACAGCAGGATTTTTTGAAAAGAATCTGAGTACACTTCACCAGCATCCTGGCATCTTCCTGGTATATAAATAGACAGCGTCAAGGAAATTTGGCTTTAATGTGAGTCCTTCTTGGTTGCAAATTTTGCTCATCAGTGGGTCATTTCAGCAGTCTTCTGATGGAAATTCCTTGCTGAGCTGAGGCCTGAGAGAGAGGCAGGTTGTTGCTGCTTTTTCCGTTACTAGCAAGGGAAAAAAAAAAGGTTCCTTCTCATCACCAAACTGTTTTGATGAGAGCTAGAGGGAGGAGCTGAGCTATGGATGCAGGTGGAGGAAGAGTGGGAGAAAGTTGCGGTCTGCCATTTTGGTATGGATGAAGAGAGGCACTTACAAAAACTTTCCCAAAACAGGACAGCTTTTCCTGGTTAATATAAGTAGATTGAGTTTCCCGTCTTTTAGCACATTAAATACTACTATGTGTCAAGCGGAGAAACTTGCAGTCAATCGTGTAAAAGCCTTAACAAATCAATATGTGTCCACTGCTTCTCCTGTTCCCTATTCATCCCCTTACATTTTCCTGCTTACTCTTATCCTTCCCCCATATGTCCTCTTATCTGATATTTCATTCTGTCACTGTTTTAATTCTTTCTTTGTTTCCCGTTTCTCAGTGGCTCTGCTCTTTTGTGGCTAAATCCCTAAATTTCATGGTCTGTCCTTATGCAAGCAAAACGTCTGTTGAAGTCAGTCAAGCCAGGGTTTATCTTCCCATGTTTTGGTCTTTTCTTGTTACCAGGTAGTTATATTATATCCACAGCAAACTATCTGCATTGTGGGACATATGCTTCAGCCAACATAAGGCCATTTATTTTACATTTACTTCTAGAATGAGTCTTCTTACTTCCAATCCCCCATTTGGAAGATTGTTAGGACTGTGCATGCTGCTATAACATGCAAATTCTAATGAGTAGGTGGAGAATAAGTATTTTTTTTGTCTGATAGGTTAGTATTTTTATTTTACCCGTTTAAAGACAAAGATGGGAATCTGCTTGTTTAATGTTCAGTAAGATCTCAGTGTTGAGTGTCCAGGGGGTATGAAGTGCTTAAAACAAAATAACTTAGGAGCTGAGGAGATAATTATATATGAGAAGAAATACTGGGAAGGGCAGGGAATGCAAATGAAGGCAGGCCAAGATAGATTCAGTGCCACAGAATAACTCCCCATTTACCCCTCCCTCCAACACGCAGACAAAAACCCTCAGTAACCTGCTTGAGTTAATGAACATTTTGCTGCATCTAAAATGTTGATGCAAGTGATCATTACTTCTACTGGATGTCTTGAGTGTCTGAGCCCACCATTGTTCTTTGGAGTCCCAACCTACACTTTTTTATATTGGGTAGCAAGCAGGAAATGTTATTTCACTGGAGAAGAAGGGTTTTATTTGGGTGTTAGGATTTTCTTGTTGACATTATTTCCTTCTGCGGTGAAATGGAACATATGGGCTTTTTACACAAAGAGTATAAACTATGAGTGTCAGGTCGTCACATGAGATGGTCCAAAGCAATGTGCAGTTGTCCATAATGAGTCCTGTGCTCCATTTCTCCTGTTGCTGAATCAAAAAATGACCACCCTGTCTATAAGAAGATCATAAATGGCTGTCTCTGAGATAAGGTTCTCAGTGTGGTGTCAGAAATCCAAAGCCCGTATTCCACCTGGCTATTGAAATGTAGCTAGTTAGCTCTACAGGGCAGGGTGGCCTATCAGAAAAAAAAAACTCACGGCAACAAAACCCAAGCAGAAAGCAAGAACATGAATACAAAAAGACTAAGATAATGTTCTGAGTTCTGTCACCACTGTCCCTCTGGACCTTGGAAAGATGACTGCCTTCTATTTTCTGATTCCTTGTCATCCTGCAGTGGAGAATGATGCTACACAGCTATCACTGTAAAGCTTCCTAACAGTGACAAATAAAAGTACAGGTATATTTTGACTTGCAGCTATAACCTCAAGGATTTTTCAGTTTGCATCTCTGACCTGCTGTAGGTCTGTAGCAGAATGCTTACAGATGAACATGTACTTGCCTTCTTTCCCTTAGCATCCACTGCTGGTAGTGGGACTCAGGATTCTCAGTTAAAGGGGTTTTTTTCTGCTCCAGTTTGCGTGTTCTTCTGCATGTCAGATCCATTGCATTTTTGATGCAATAGCTTATGGTGCTTTAAGGACATAGCGTAGCTACTACATGCCTTTGAGTTAACAAATTTTAAGTATTTAAATCACATAAGAAAATGAGAAATGGTGTCTCCTGTGTTTGGAATGACTACCACTGACTTGTGGAATCAAATAAAAATAGATATTAGTAGCTCTACAGCCATCAGACTGAGCTTCGAATGCCAAGTGACCCTTCCACTTTCTATGTTGACTGGTAACTATAAATGAGAAGTCTTTCCACCCCTACCATGAGGTTATGAGACATGGCTATGTAGTAATTAATGCCACTGTATCATTTTTTTAACTGCTACAGAAATATAATATCAGATGCTCAGATGGCATCAATTGGCTTAGCTCCACTGAAGGCAACAAAATGCGATGCCAACTTATACCAGCTGAGGATCTGGCCCACAGTTAAAAGGAAAAAAGGGACAGGCTGCCAATATGGCAGGGAACATATTGAGATTTATGGTAGTGACTTAATCAGTAAAAAGTTCTGCTTGAAGTAGTTGTCTCTCTGCACGTTCACTTGAGCTGGAGATATTTGAAGCTTTAACACAACCTGTGTGGGCACATTCCCGTTCTTGCACTCTCTTCCATACTCTGTGCTTTTAAACATCTGAGGGCATCCCACCTCACTACCCTTCTTGTAGTTGGCAATCTCTCCTCACAGTTCTACCACAGATTCAGGGCCATACATTTTTTTAACATAATTTTAATTTGGATGACCTTATTTTTTCCCTTTTGCTTGTATTTCTGGTGTTGCTTTCTTAATCATACCTAAAAATGGGGGAAATTTCACACGTTGCTGTTGTAACTCTTATCTAGCTGTCCTATTTGCATTCAGGTATTATATTAATCTTGATAAGAATAAGAAAATCCAGTTTGCTGCCTTTGTATTCAAATATGTAGGTAATTTTTTACTTGGAGATAAGGTCACTGTAGCTAACTTAATGCTTGTAAATTTTTATCTGCTATAAATATGATTGAATAACTTGATGGATAGAAATTCTGTTCTTTGTATTACAAAGTTAGTGAATGAAATACTTATTAAAGATGAAGTGGCTGTAGAATCTCCCCAACTTTTTTTTCCTTCAGTAATATAACTACTGTAGCATTTGCTTTATAATGAGTGCTGTCTCTAAACATGCGCGCCATCCCCAGTTCTGATATCTTGGTTTTTATTGTTAATAACGTCCAGAGAAAACAGTCTTTTGGGCATGGCAGTTTCCACGCTTGGTCCCATCTGTAGTGTTGACTATTTGAGAAACTCTGTGATCCATTCTTGTAATATGAAGTTGAGGAAACAGCTCTCTTCTGCACTAGAATACCTTTCTCAAAAAATGTAACTAGCTGATTGATGATTTGGAATTTGAATTATAGGATCATTTGATTGGAAAAGACAGCCGCTTTTGGATTACACCCTACAAGTGCATGTTTAAGCAGGATAAACTTTGAGAACTATTTGAATGTCTAAAGCCTGCAAAGTATGTTGAGTTTTAAACATGTAATGAATTTGCTCTTCTGTGCTCTAAGAGTACAGAAAAGTAAACTAATCATTAAAACATCTCCAGATCCACAACTCAGCTGAAGTTTTTAAGAAGTTTCAAAGGATGCTTTGAATGAGACTCAGCCTCTTGCCATGATATATTTTCCTGCACTTCAAAGTCAGACTGAGTCTTCTGTGGCATCTGTATCATGTAGGTGCTGAACACAATGTTCACCTTTTTCTTTTAGTTTCTTAATATATTGTATGTTTCAAAGAATGCAGTCATGCCTCAGCTGGAGGACTGTTGCCTGTCTTAGGAAAAATATAGGACCCAGTCCATCTCTTACTGAGGTCCATGAAAAGATTCATGTTTGCAAGTTTAAACTTGAAATATGTAGTATCTTCAAATCCGGTATGCGGGAGGTATGGTAATTGCAGTTGATTCACTTAAATAGTACATATAAACACTTGAGAATATTGTAAAGTACTTGTAAGAAAGGCATTACTTGTATTAAAATATTGCAACAAATGTTTAAAGCAATACTTACTTCTATATTCTTGGTGGGCTTTTTTTTTTAGAAATTCCAGTGCACTTTGCAAGCTTCCAAATGATAACATATTTTTAAAGAACCTTAGAGTGGTTTTACAAAGTATCGTTATCCCCATTTGAGAAGGGGAAACTGAAACACAGAACAGTTAAGTAACTTTCTCAAGGTTGTAGGATAATTCACTGCTAAGCTAGGGATAGATTATTTCCTGGCATTGAGTGTTTCATGCACTATTCCACTACTGCTCTGTATTAAAGAATGCTACACAATACTTTTATGATACAGTTTAAAGAAGAAACCCAGCTAGTGGTCTCATGCTTACAAGTCTCTTGAAAAAGCACTTTAGCTGAACATCTTCATTTGCCATCCTGACCTTTTATAAAAATTAAGTTTTTATACACACACCACTCAATAGAGAGGAAGAATGAATACCATCTTCGACTTGCCTGGGTTTGTAGTCAAAAACAGAGGGCAGAATCTGGCTAAGAAATATTGAGTCGAAATTCTTATAAATGTACTTCAACCCTCCAAATACTGTTTCCTGTATATTGGGCCAGAACAGAAGGTTAGTAGGAGATGGATGTCCCTAGTTATAAATAATTGTGACAACAACTAGCAGTACAGTGCACTTGAGAGAACAGTTAAGTCTTGCTGCAAAATGCATCCTAACTACAAAAATGACAGCCTGCATGGTGCTGTGGATAGAGGGCAGCTTGTAGTGCTATTCAGTATAATAATATCTGCTTAGAATATCCCAGAGATTTGTAAATATCTCCTAGAAAGTAATCTGATGCTTCTTATTCTGGTATTATTTAGGAGTGCAAGGAGACATAGTTTATAAGAAATCTGAAGTCAGGTTATAGCACTTCTGGGACAGGATGTTTAATTGATATTCTTTTAAAATTACAATAGCTCTTACCTTACAGTGGAGTGTTGATGGTGCACTTTGTGGTCTGGCTGGCATCAGTGAAGACTATGGTTAATCCAGTTTCTTATTTTACAGAAGCCACTGCAGAAAAGGATACGTTCTTCTTTCAGACTCCTCTAAGCTTTGCTGAGGTGCATAGCCTTCATGTAATTTGAAGGAAAGTTTCAACTGACAGAGAGGGTAAATTTCACCCTAAGATTGTTTACCAACATAGTGAGTCCTGGCCTGTTCCACCATGTTCCATCCTTACTTAAAGTTTAAAGAGAGTCTTTTGAATCACTGTTGTCATTAAACTCCATCACACACTGTGTACTTTCTGATCTTGGACAACCTAGGAAATGTCTTTGCCTGCCACTTTGTCACTGGCAACCGTTCTTGTGCCAGTGTTAGCCTTAAGGAAGACATTCTCCAGCAAAAGGAAAGGCACGGTCTCTCCTACCAATGGAGGCTGTATGATTACTTCTGGTGACAAGTAGCTTTATATAGATATATTTCTGGGGTTACTTGTCACCTTTGGTCCTCCTGGCTGAATAGATCTACATGTTGAGCATTGGAATGAATAAGCAGTGTCTTTTGAGATTTTATTTCTCTTTCAGATGGGATAAGTTACCCTCATCAATATTTCTTTAACAGAGGGTCATGTTTATTTGCCAAGTAATGGGATACGTTGGGTATTGTCAGTATGGTTCCTGTACTGTGTTGTCAATAGGCACTTCATACTTCCACATCTGTAGAACTGGAGGTGCATTAGGAAGAAACAAAAGCTTGTCCCTATCTGTCAGCTGCAGACGCTGTATCATCTCAGGCACAGAGAGGGAAGGATGTAACCTGCACTTAACATAGAGAATCATGAAGTAACTTGTGTTACTGTCTCGAGATCTTGGAACCAATCGCACAAATAAAGCTGAAGCCGTAGCCAGTAAAACGGCTTCTTGGAGCTTCGTTACTGTGTATGCTTTCTGAAGTCTATGCAGAAAAAATACGTAAGAAGCTTTACTACTGTTGACACTTTTGCTGAAAGAATTGGTGTATTGGGTTTGTGTAGCAAGGTCTTGCTAGTGGGGGGGCTACACGGGTGGCTTCTTTGAGAACCTGCCAGAAGTTTTCCCTGTGTGTGCCGCTGGGCAAGGCCAAGCCAATCAGCGATGATGGCAGTGCCTCTATGATAACATATTTAAGAAGGAAAAAAACTTGCTGTGGCTCAGTAGCCAGAGAGAGAAGAGAAGTGAGAATTTCTGAGAGAAAACAGCCCTGCAGACACCAAGGTAATTGAAGAAGGAGAGGGAGGAGGTGCTCCAGGCGCCGGAGCATACATTCCCCTGCAGCCTGTGGTGAAGACCATGGTGAGGCAGGCTGTTGCCCTGCAGCCCATGGAGGTCCACAGTGGAGCAGATATCCACCTGTAGCCTGTGGAGGACCCCATGCCACAGCAGGTGGATGCCCAAAGGAAGGAGGCTGTGACCCTGTGGGAAGCCTGCGCCAGATCAGGTTCCTGGCAAGACTTTG
>NW_009258260.1:1595359-1629965 GCF_000687185.1 Egretta garzetta
TTTGATAAACTGACCCCAACCCCCATTCCCGTCCCCCTGCGCCACTGGGAGGGAGTAGGTAGAAAAATCTGGGAGTGAAGTTGAGCCCGGGCAAGAAAGGAGGGGTGGGGGGAAGGTGTTTTAAGATTCAGCAGTTTTTATCCTCTCCTTCTCTGATTTTGATTGATAATAAATTAAATTAATTTTATCAAGTTGAGTCTGTTTTGCCCATGATGGTAACTGACAAACAATCTCTCCCTGTCCTTATCTCAACCCATGAGCCCTTTGATCTACTTTTCTCTCCTCTGTCCGGTTAAAGAGGGGAGTGATAGAGCGACTTTGGTGGGCCCCTGGCATTTAGCCAGGGTCAAACCACCACAATTGGTCTATCAACTCAAGAAGAAAGTGGCTTAAAAAAAGCTGAGAAATGAGCTTGTGTTGAACTTCTATTTCTATAGAATTTATAGCCTTTTACTCTCCTGCCTCTTGCCTTTACAAGGATTGTCCATTGTTTATCTGATGGAAAGTAAACTTAAGTCCTAGCTCATGAAATAGTCTTCTAGTTGAGGACCACATACTGTTACTGTTGAGGCACAGCCCTGTAGGTAAACCAAAACTCAATGATGTTGGCCTTCTTCTGCTGGGGGATTTTTAGCAGAAAAGAGAGATTATTTGGGTTATTTAATGCCCTTTCCACTACAGCCCCAACAACATACAGGACACTGTAATTATTCTTCACTGGAGAAGCTCTGATGGTTTGGCATGCTGCATCCTTCACTACTAGGAGATTCTGGGTCAAAAGATCTAACGGATAACAGAGTAAGGTAAGAAGCTTGTTAGACAGAGCTGACATTTTCGCCTCGTAGTTGTACAGGTGTCATTGGACCACCAAATGACAAAATCACTATAATGACTGACTCCAGGTTTAGATGAGAACACCATGCCACTTAAAGCCGGGTAAGACACCTCTACGCTTTACAATATTCAACTAGTGCCTAACCCATGGCAATACTATCCTCAATAATTATATGCTACCACCAGCTATCTTGAGGATCAGTTTAGGAAGAGAGCAGTTGCTTTGCCCAGGGAAATTTAGATTAGATGCAAAATTGGATTTTTCATAAGGCCTTGTTTTTACCTAGCTACGAATGTTTCCTTAGCACAAGTGAAAACTTTACACATTTTAGCTCAAACTGTACTCTACTAAGCCTCCCACATTTATACCCATCTTCTTGGCAGTCGTCCCAAAATATGTTTGGGTTGAGGCATTACACATTACATTTGGTGAAGCTTTAGCATTCCCTGTTGCTCACATCAATCCTTATTTCTGTTTGCTCTTGTAATTTACAGTTAATGAAAATTCTAAGTTTACCTTTGTTTTTGTTGGCGTCTGTACAAGAGAACCCTTTAGCCTTTTCAACCTCCATCCAAATGGAAAGCTGAATCCAAAAGGGAAGGTAAAACCTATCTGAGCAGTTTCATTCTAGACAGAAGCCCCTAGCATGCATGTCAGCATGGTAACTTTTCTGAACAAACAGCAAAGGAACCTTGCTCAAGGCTTGACCTGTGCCTGCTCTTGTAAGTAGGCTTTTAAGTAGCAGGTAGGCACCAGACTAGTAGTTGATCATAGCATCAGAGCAACAGATCTTAATGGCCGTCTGGTTAATGGCCTTAACCAGTTCCTGCTCCCTTCCAATTCAGGCAAGATTCTGGCTGAAACTAACAGGAATTTGCCTGATTACCAACGTGGGAACGTGGCTAATAGCAAACTCATACTGATGACCTTAACACAGTGTAGGCAATATTGACAAAACAAACCATTCTGGAGTTATTGCAGTCTTTCCTAACGAGCCTGTTAAAAATTGCTTCACAGATTTTCAGTTCAGGAAATACCTTTTCTTTCCATCTACGGTACCACCTATGCACTGAGCTGTGTACATACAAGATTAGAATGTTAAGCAATGGGCTGTAAATACATGGTACATATATAATTCCTATACATACACAAAATTAGATAATTGTGTGATTTATATTCTGCCTGTAGATACGCTTATTTGACAGATGGTTTTGAGCATTAAAAGTTCCTATACAGCTATAGAATTATTTTGAAAGTAAGCTTTAAAATGTACCCTTTTCATTTATTTCTGGTGCTCATTACACGTTCTGAATCATTGCATGTTCTGAAACATTACCTCTTACAATAACAAAATATTTTGCAGGTGAAAAATACTGACAAATTTAGAAAAATGTGTAACCCAGAATTACAATACAGTTGCATATTTCTGAAAAAGCAAAAAGCAAAGGCAAGCCTGACCAAGCCTTTCTGCACATACTTATAGTGCTACGTAGAAGCTGATTTTCTGGCATCATAAAAGCGTCGCTTTATCAGTAGGAACTCTGATGGCGTTTTAAAAGTTCATTTGCTGCTTTCTGGTTCTTCTTGCATTGCCATCGCAGAGGCTGTGCAGTCTGACGCACTGGAGGACAAGGCATGGGAGAAAAGCACTGTTTGCACCTGGTTAAAATCTCCAGTGCTTTGTGTGGTTCCTGGGCAACAGGCAGGAATCCTGAAAAGCTGGGCTGCACTTGCTCAATTGTTGCTGGCAGCTGTGACTTTGAGAGAGCACATAGCAGCTCGTTAGCAGGTTGCTTGTGTTATGTGACATGCACTGAGCATGGCAAACTCTGAGCTGAGCTCTCTCTGCCTTTGCTGCCTACAATTGAGGCTGGGTTGCCTGGGGTTGCAGACTTGGCCAAGGAAAGCCTTATAGAGATGTCAGGTGAGTTCCTTCTTGGTAAAGGGGCAGGGAGGTGAGGCAAGTAGGTGTGAATCAGTGTTTTCTGATTACAAAAGGGGAACAGTAGCATAGGTTCCCTGCACCAATGGGTGCTGTTTTCCTCTAGCAATTGTATTCTTTCAGAGTACGTTTACAATGGTGCAACATACAAATGCAGGGGATAACGTGGATTTGAGTGTGAATGTGTATGTACGCGTGCACGCGCACACATGATATGTGCATTGCAGTGTGGAAATATAAGATGACTTCATGGGAGAATTTTAGATTTTATTCTGAGCTTTGATTTCTGGGTCTCCTTGTTTACTTTGAGGGATCAGAATCAAATCAGTCTTTGCCACCTTGATCTTGGCCTATTTAGGCAGCATCCAAGCAGCAGATGCAGTCACATGGCAAGTCTGGCAAATTCAGACCATTTCACCTTCATACCTACTCAGTTTATGCCTCTTGGCTCAGACTATGCATCTCTTGGCTCTTCTAAAAGGGAGTTAGCAAGTTATAAATCTGTTTAAACAAACTGCAAAGCTACAGCATTGTTATGATCTGTTGAAATCTTCATCATGAGACAGGAACAGATCTGCCATTGTCTTAAGATCTGTTTACACTGGTTTAGCCCAAGAGGAGTGATCTATAGACCAACCTCTTCATTGACTTTGTATCGGAGATCTCTTTTCTGCAGCTCCAGAAAATCTTCTTTAGACACACAGTGCAAATATTGACAGTAGAAGTCATTAGCCCAAGATGAACAAAAAGCAGAAGGAAATCTGCCTGCTAAGCAAATTAGATGATACACTCATGAAAGAAAAGCCCATCAAGGGCTTTTAACACAAAGATATGAATATAACCACTTGCTCAGGAAAGCCCTAGCCAGTGGTTTGTCAGCAACTGGAAAGGTTTAATGGAGGGCAACAAGACTCCTGATTTGCCCTACTCACAGATTCGGTAAGTAACTGCCCTGGATGTTGAGCCTGTGCAGCCGTCTGTATGGTCTGCAGTGTGGGCATGGTAGGTTTTCAGTTGAACCATGCTCCAGATACATGCGCCGGTGCTTGACTATTGTTGTTGACTTCTTAAGCTGAATGAAAGAAAGCATGAGTTGTCAGGTACTGAGGGTAAATGTGATACAATTAATAGAAACCAGAGTATGACATAATCTTGTATGTTCAGCAAGAGTCCCCTGACTTATTTTGTGGTCTAGACCGGGACGTTTTGTTTCCTCATCTGGAAAATGGGGATAATTGGTGTTTGTATCTCATATTGCTATATAAAAGCACTATATTGTAAACTTCCTTTTCATTGTCACCCTATATTTATCTGTTGTCACTTACTTTTCTGTCTTAAACTTGGTTTATACTCTGTCTCACTGTGGAGGGCCTTCTGAATTCGTTATCTGATGTTAGTTTGGTTATCAAATAATAGAAGGCAATAAGCTGAGATATGTATGTAGGTCTGTGTGCTTTTTTGCTGTCTTCTGTCATGCAGGCTGGAAACTGGACCACACAACTTGCAAGTTGACATCACTTTAGTCAGGACTCAGTTTTTATTTGAGAACAATATACATCGGGTATCATTCTTTAGGAAAGTACTTGTGATCCCTTTGGTTGGCCTTGTTTATTGCTGTTAATACCTTCTCCTCATTGCTGTGAGAGAATTGCAGGTTTCCTCCTCCTCTTAAACCTGCTCCACTGTTTTTAAAATTCACAAAAATGAGATCTGTAGGACTTTTTCTGTTAGTTTAGAACATGTTGTTAGCTGGTAATAACAGCTGTGCTGCACAACACACACAAGCCATGGGCTGGATGTTTATGAAACACCTGATAATAGGTGTTGCATTTTTATGTACTGATTCATTTTATGTAGACTGTATAGCACCAAAACCACCCACTCACAAATAAAGTGCAATAGAAAAATGGCATTCAAATGTTAAGGGTATGACTTAAACTCTTGCAACCAAGGACAATAAGGTTGAGGGACTCATTCTGTTTATAAACAATACTGTGGGTTTGGGTATTCCAGCTCGTGTAGTTGAAAGGACAGACCCCACTAAGAGGATTATGTGAGTTGCTGCATGTAGGTACAGTAAGATGAATACAGTAGCATCAGATTTTAGTGGAGGTATGTTTGACAAGAGTCTCTTTTTAATTTCTAGCTTGGGACCCCCATGGTTTATTTCATTCTGTAAATTACTCTCACGTTTTTAACATCCCCAGGTGCTGACAGTCTGCAAAATAAAATGTCCCCTATCTCAGAATGGCATATTTGATTTGTGACTATAGCGTATATCTGCATTCATGTGCCATGCCAGATCTTTCACCATTTCCTCATGAATAGAATTGTAGACGGAAGATGTGCTTCTGTGGGAGCCTTGTTATGCAACAACAGCATGGATTATTCAGAAATATCAGCCAGTCTCCTTTCCCATAGGCTCCCTGGTCAGAATTCAGGGCTGCCAGATACACCTTGAACAAGCTAGTGTGATGATAGACAACTCTGAAGTGGCTGCGTTATCATCTGAAGAACCTGAAGAGTTTCAGTGACTTTAACTTGGGTCATATCCAAACACCATTTTAGAGGGAGGAGAGGAAAGAAAAAGAAAAAAAAGAAGTCTGTCTCTAGGGATATAAGCATGGGCGGAGCCTGTCTTTTCACCCTGGTGTCTCCCATTTTTGTATGTGTTTTTTCGGGGGGGAGGGGGCTTGTTTTCCACACTGCAGCTTCCACATGTCTAGCCAGTGAAATGTAAAGACACTTCTGAGGCTAGCGATCCTTCTACTGTACAGTTCCACCATTTGCAGCAGGTAGTGACACCTGATGTCATACTTGTGGTCCTTAAAATTACTCAAAGCCTAGTGAAAGTCCACCTTAGCGCTTGGACACAATGCTAGCCATCTTTGACTTTTACCTTTTGGAATGGTTTGTTGTAATACACGTCAAATGGAGGAAGAGGAAAAGCAAAGAGGCCAAAGAAAGAGGTATGTAAAATTATTTAGTAAATCTACATTGATATATGATAATAAAACTAAAAAAATCAACTAGAAGCTGCACTTCCCTTCTGAACTGCACAGTCCTCCCTTCCCAGGCTTCCCAAGTAGCCACCCTGTTTCACCATTGAACTTCTTTGTCAGTGTTCCAGAGCGTGTGCAGCACTAGATAGTGTTATTACTCCACTCTTCAGTGTGTATAAGTTACAGGTTGTCTGCTGTTCTGCCTCATCACTGGTGGGTCACGTCTTTGAAAGTCCATCAAACATGCCTAACTGCACTAACAGTGCTTTAAAAGAGAGCATAGTCCAAAGACACATCTAGGCACTGAAATTTCTGTTACAAGAATGACACTATGATAATGTCTGGGCTAAATTTACTAGCGTTTGCTGTTATTGTTCTCCTGCACAGTTGTTGTTCTGTTACTGATTTGCACAAATTTGCATGGGGTAATTTTCTTCTTCAATAATTGGAGATTACCTTGCCCAGTTTGCTTGTGGCTTCAGCTTCCTCTTTTTTTTTTTTTTTTTTTTTTTTTTTTTTTAAATCTAATGTCTTTTTGGTGTCAGCTCAAGCTAAATTGACAGTTATCCCAGAGATGGTGAGGCTAATTGTCCTAATTAATACAAGTGGGCCCAGGTGGGGATAGTTAAAGCTTGAGACCGGTCAGGTGGTATGGGCAAAGAGCCCTCCGACGTTTGAGAACTAGTACCATAATGGAGAAGCTGGTGGTGCCTAAGATTGTAATGCTCTTGTGGTAAGTTTTATTTCATTGATTTCTGCTTGCATTATTGTGTAATGTATGTTTGGTGTATGGATGCTCATGTATGAGAGGTGCTGTGTGAGGGAGGGGGAGTTACATTAGAGTTTCCTTTCTAAGAAAAAGTATTGTCTGGTTACTCCAGCCTTGTAGCTTTTGTTGATGGTGAAATAGTCAGTAGTGTATTTCTTATTGCATCAGGATGTACTAGGTTCACCTAGCAGCTGGAGAGGTATGGATTGGCTGCCAAGTGAAGGGAGAGCGCAGGATTGTGTTGTGTTTCTGCTATGCTGTAGCTCTGAAATGAAAGCTGTGATAATATTAACAAGGTGCATGAAGGGAAATCTTTTTTTTAATGGGAATTTTTCATGGAAATGGTTAAAGCAAAGTTGGAAATCTTTGAAGGTGTAGTTTTTGTGTAGGGGATGGCAGAATATTATGCTCTTCTAACAAGTGTCTATCATTTCATCGCTATTTACACTGCTCCTTGATCATCCTTCTCCATTTCTGAGCTACCTTTATGTTGGTAGCTGTCACTGAAGACTTCCACTTGCTCCCTTGCATCTGACAAAGATTCTAAGCAGGGCAGATTCTGGTTGTTGACTTTGAGAGTAGATTTTAGCCCAATTTACATAGATAAGATTTGGCGTGCTATGCTATCCCAAGTGTCTGTTCAGTGAAAAACATGCAGTTCTCTGTGCCTCCTATCATTTTGTTTGCCAGCAACCTGGCAAGCAAAACTATTTTCAAGTCCTGACCTGGCTGATGGCTATTTGAGGGCATCGAAACAGGGAAAATAAATATCAGCTACAGTAGTCCAAAAAACGTTATTGGGTGAGGATTTAGACTAACATCCTGCAGTTCACTATCACCTTCAAGAATCCCATTGAACAGTACTTCTAACCACACCTTTTCTATACCTGTGGGGTAAAGGCTACAGTCTAAGTTTGTAGGGAAAAAGACTTTCCCAAGCCAGGCAATAAGACTGTTAAAAGATATGGGAATAAGTCAGCCAGTGCCTGCTATGGTCCTGTAATCACAAGACAGTCTATCTTTCCCTTTGTAGCAATCTGGCTCCAGTATTGTTGTGGGTAACCCATGCTGATGCTAAAAGCAGTATGAATTGTATACATCTTGCACATCAGTTTCACTGTCTTATAAAATGAAGAGGTTTTTTTGGTTTGTGTTTTTTTTTTTTCCTTTTCCCCCTTCCTTTGAAGTTCTAAAGCAGAACTTGCTGGTGACCCACTTTTGCTAACAGTTCTCTTAACTAACCCCTGTACTCGCTTATACTTTTTTTTTTTCTCTTCCACCCACTGTCTGTCTAGCCTGGTTTAAAATTTTTATATATGTACTTTTAAAAAATTGATTAGTTGGAGAGCTGCCCGTTCTTCTGCGCTGTATAATAAGGATTTAAAAACTGCACACTGAATTCTGTATAGTGTAATTAAAACTGACCCAGATTTGGACCTGAGAACACCAGGACTTAGCCAAACTTGCCATGAGCTGAGTTCTGATGGCAGATGGGAGCTAATGAGGACACACTACACTCCAGAATTTCCCAGCTGCTTGGCCCCTTTTTGTACAAACAAGGTTTGGAGTGAAGTCCCAATCCCAAGAGCATGTTCAAGCAAATGTACTGCACCCAGTGTATCGGGAAACAAGGCAGCGCTGTCAGGCTGCTTCAGGAAATTTTTGAGGCGTTATTTCCAAAGGGCTTTTACTGTGAATCCCGGTGTCATGCATCTGCTGTCTCCCAGCTTCCATCTTATTCTAAGCTGAGTGTGATCACGTGCTTCGGACCCTAATTTCAGTTGGGGGACTTCCATGTTAATTTAATTGAGTATTAAAATCCCAAAGTACTGGATCTCCTTTCGACCTATGGTTCCCTTCGGTGGATTCCATGTCCCAGGACTGTTCAGGCAGATGTAATTGAATCAGTTTGAAGCAGCTGTAGCTGGCATGTGGTCTCTCAGATTGCTAGCACCTGCTTGGTTGGGTGGTGTTTTTTTTTGTTTTGTTTTGTGTTTTTTTTTTGTTTGTAACTCACTAGAGTGAAAATAGTGCCAAAACCAGCATTGGTCTTGGAGCTGATAAAGCACTCCAGATCCTATATCCCTTTCCCCTTCTAGCCTAGCCACCTTATTACTGGTGCCTGCAATAATGTTGTTGGTAGAGAGCAGAAACAGGTTTCTGCTTCTCCTCCAACTGCTTCCCACCCGTTCAAGCCAGTGTGCTGCCAATACTGACTCTCTTCTTCCTAAGTAGTAAGACTTAATCATGCTCAGGTGTGCAGAGCGTCTGTGCCCTCCTTAGAAAATTAGGCAGCTCATGGTTTGCTGTATCTGATGTGTGCACCAATTTATCTACTGCTCTAATGGTAACTGCTGGCACGGTGAAGTCACTGTTCATGTCTAACAAATGACCAAGCAATCCTGGGATGTTCCATTCAGATCCCTTTCTCTCATGTCATGTGTATAGATTTTTGTTACTGTATTGCTACTGCAGTCTAAGTTTTAATAGGGTAAGATTTCAGAAGGGACGGAGTCACTTGGTTGCCTCCCTGTATCATGTGATTTATCATAATCAAAGTTCAAATTAAACACAATGATGCACTTGGCCAAATACAGTAACAACACAGTGGTGTGTTTTTTTCAATGTGACATTACAAGATGGCATATTGAAGTTTTGTTTTGGTTTTTTTTTTAAATAAATTTCTCCATGGACTTCCCCTTACTTTGTGCATAAAGTTTATGTGCCTCCCTTTTTTTGTCCTTCCCTGCCCCAGAGGCAGAGGCCGTATCTAGATTCTTAATTCCAGCCATTTTAATCTTCACTGTTCACCCCATACCTCACTTCTTTCTCTTTTCTTTTGCTACTTTAGTTTCTGTTCCACAGACCACAGTTTTCAACTATGTCTTGAAAGATGCCACTCCACTGTGGGATCCTGATAGAGAAGAAGAGTGTCTTTCAGAATGTATAACAGAACAGTAATTACGATTTATTTTTTTTTAATTTGGTTTTAATATTTGGGTAGGTTTCTGTATTGCAGAAATTTCCATATTAGCCTATTCCAGTGCCGCTTCTTTTTTTTTTTTTTTTTTTTTTTTTTTTTTTTCCTCTTTCCCCTCATTTGTTTGGTGTTACTGCATACTCCCAGGGCTGAGAAGGCCTTGTCCTCAGCTGAGATACAGGGGCTTACTTCCCTCCTGCAAAAGCTTTAAAAACTGCTGTTGTAGGCAATTAGAAGTCAGTTCCACAAAGTGTTCCAGGTGATTTGGAAGCTGTTTCTTTCTCTCCTTTTAACCTATATCTCTTATTTATATCGCATATAAAAAGATTATGTGATTTGCCTGTAGATACTTGTGATGTAAGCAAAGTCTCTCCTCCCGTAGAATATTCCATTGCTTCCCCAGCCAAAGTGCCAGTCAGCAGCTCTCTGCATTTTGTTGAGCTCAGGCGTTTGAAGGGTGGTGTTGAAGGCAACTTCTCTAGGGCCCAAAATCCACTTTTGATTCAGTGGAAGTGAAACGCCAGTTAAAATGTACAGAATGAATGGTTTCTGCTTTTTCAAGGAGTGCAGTGTAGAGCAGATGCTTCCCTTTATGTATTTATTTTTACAGTGCAGAAGACTACTGTTTTTACCTTTAAGTTGCATTAAGCGTACTTAGACACAAGTAATAAAAGATAATTTATCAGGGTGTCTGTGAAAGTGATGCAGCCAAACGTTTTTATAGTTGCCTAATGGAAATGCAAAGGAAGATGAAAACTGAAATTCCAATCAAGTTGGAATTGTTTTTACTAATCCAGTAAGGTGATGTCACCACTTGATTTTTCTCTTGTCCTGTTGTGATTTGTAGTGTTTTGTTTGTTTATGGGCTTGTTTTTGTTTTCTTTCCACCCATGCTCCTGCTTTCCTACTCCTTTCTGGTTAGTCTCTCAAAACAGCTACCAATAAAAACATCCATTTGTAATGATAGCATTCGCAGCTCTTTGTAGCCTGGAAGTGCTGCAGCTACAGATAAAATCTACTGAATATAATGTCAGTCACCAATTCTAAGAGGGGAAGTTACTAAGGCTTAAATTAAGAAATGGCCAAGGACTGTGGTTCTCAATTTTTAGGGATATTGTTGTAAAGTGTTTTCGCTATAAGCAGCAACATTTCTCATCAATTAAATAATGGGGAATAAATATGGACTATTTATCTTTTTCAGATGTTTTGGGTACCCAGCATTCATGTTGAAGTGAATATAGCACTGTGAATAGATCTAAATAAAGAGCAATAGCAATTCAGAAAGTGTTGTTTGTATGCAAAAATACTTGTTATTGGTGGTGGTGGGGAACAAGGAGAGAGTAAGTATGCAAGTGTCTATCTTAGGATTTCTTGGTGCCATTTGTAGCCAGCAAGAACAAGAAAGCATCTGCCACTCTTATGGTTGTCTTGAAAATAAATATAGTTTTAGGTCAGCAGCAACTTCTAGCTGACATCTTTTATTCCTGGAATGTGTTTTTTCTTGTACTAAAGTTTACTTTAGAGATGTAGACGCATAATAATTGTGAATTCTACACTAAGTACAAGAGGTAGTAGAAAACCAACAGGATTTATGTTCTTAAGAAGTCTATGTGGCATAAGTGAAGAGAAAAATATATAGATGTTCTTTGCAGTCTACTAACATCCCGGTTCTCTTAGTTGTGAATTAAGTAGCGTTTACAGTGCTGAACCATGCTTTTTATACATTCAGTTTTAAGGTATCAGTTTAGAGACTCTGTACATCTTTTACTTGGTTACAGTTAACTGATCAATTTTGTGTGAAGTATGCTAGCTTGTTGTGCATGTGGAGTAGAGCACTTCCCAAACTAAGATATATTAGCGACTAGCATAGGAGGGTGACAGAAAGGACAACAAAGGAAGTTAATGAATTGATGATGGAGTGGGATTATAGAGGATTGAGCATGGATATTAGAACTGTTTCAGACATACTTTTTAATCGCTACCACTCTGCTCTGATTCTGTCTACTGGCACCACCCTGAAATGTATTGTTGGGTGTTTGGAAAAAGACCACTTGACTTGCTGCTTATTGGCAAGCATGTCTGCATCCTTGACAGAGGCCCAAAGGTTAAATGAATAATAGAGAGGAGATTCTTCTATTTGCCATGCAGTTGGTCTCACTAGAACAGCTTTTAAATAAGTTGACAAAAACTTTTGGAAAACTTGCAGAACTGTGTCTAATCTATGAACAGAACTTTTATTTTCTGGGCTTTTCATTCCATCACTGAATTCAGAAATGTACAAAATCAAGAAATGGGTGACCAGATTAACACTAAAGTGAATATAAAAGATACCATATCATGCTTATAACTAACAAATAAAACTGTGTAAGGGAATCAAGCTAATATAAAGTACAGAGGAGGAGATGCTAAGGAAAAGGGAATCGGCTCTTAATCTTGGAGCATTTTCAAGAAGAAATCCCAGCCCAGTTCTTTTCGTGAGGTCAGCCAGGCAATTTCTTGAAAGAAGTGTAACTTGTCTCGTGTGGTGCGCATAATTCCTGGCCACCTCCTGAAGCTTCAGTTTTCACTTTTCCCAAAATTCTGTGCTCGACAACTGGACAGAAGGCTACGCTGAATTAAATTTTATTGTTCTGGTGTTCTCCATCCATTTGCAATGCACATAATCAGGAATTCAGCTATGTCCCAAGAAACCTGTTTAACCTAATGAGAGCAAATGGCAATGGGTGTTCCATACTCGGGACAGCAGTGCCAACGTTTCTGCTTAATTGGGACATATTTGGCTGGTTCCAGTGCTTCAAGTGGTTTTTAAACAGGTGTTTAATGGGTGTGGAATTCTGAACTCTGCCCTTTTGATACAAAAGTTGCCAAATAAAGATTAACAGAAATAAAAAGATCTAATGCAGAATAAATAATTTTTATCGCTGTATATTTATTCAGCATAATTTTTACTTTAACTTCTAAGTCACAGACGGGTGGGGAGGTGTTTCTTCTCATAATTGAGAAAGTCCATTAAATAGAACAACAGGATGTCTAACAGGGTGTCCTAATTAAAATTACCCTGTAATTTGAACAAAACATTCATTTGTATGTAGCTAAGGTTGACCTAAAACCCATCTAAATCAGGAAAAAGTATTATACAATTTTTTTTTTCTGCTGAAGATGAAACTTAGCACTCTGCCAACAAACAGCATGATTCTGTTGTTATATGGTATTCAAGATTAAGGATTTTCACTTCAGTGTTAAAAAAATAATGTTTTGAGAAAATTTAAAATAGATTTCTCTCCTCCCTCCACCCTTTGATAGTATTCATTCATGGTTGCATTTCTGCCATATTTTGAAAGCAGAGGCAATTTGTTCTGTGCATACAGTAAGCCCATCTGAAGCCTTTGGTCGTGGCTAGTGTACTGGTGAACTAATAAGCAACTGAGATAGCAGCTGCTTAGCAGGACTGATTGGCTCGGGCTGGACTTTGCTATCTGCAACTACACGGTCTCTGACTGGCTTGGAGTGCAAGCCGGGTAATTTTGTTATCTCGGGGAGTGTGGGCCTGCATACATAATCTAGGCTGTATACACAACTGGGTAGATTTTACTTTTGTATGTAAAATGATCTACTCGTGCTCTAGCTGTCATGTTTTAAAAGGCTGCTGGGGCAAATTGTATTTAATATAATTTATCAAATCAAAGTGAATTTTTGAAAGAATTTACTAGCTTCAGAAATATTGTTTGTGTTTAAAAGGGAATTCTCAGCATCTTGGCAGAACTGCACAAGCTGCAACTCGTAGATGTTGCTTCCCAGACACAAGGTGGTGAAGTTTTATTTGTTTCTGCTCGCTTTCTGAGTAGGTTGGAAAGGGGGAGGATTTTCAAAAGCATTTGAGGATGGCCCGAATGTGGTACTGGTGGATTCGACTTGAATTACAATACCATGATTTGAGTGGATAGAGAATCATACCCTTGTTCCTTTGGATAATCCCACCCATAATGCCTAACACAAAATGTGATGAGACAGCTATGTACAAAATGTGGAACTTCATAAATGCCAAAATTTAATTAGGTGCAAAAGGAGCTACTTTCCACTGAATTATTCTTTTGCTTATTACACCAACTTTTACATTTTCATATCTCAGCTTCAGTGGACTATACAAGAACAAAAGAAAAGCAAGGGAAAAATCTGGTGAACAATTTGCTTAACCTACTTTTAGCTCTAAGAATTGTTAAAGTGACAATGAAATTTGAGGCTGAGGTTGTAGTAATACACTTCTAAAACAATCAAGAGTACTTGAATAGAAAGTATTCAAATATTGGCATAATTTAAAATTCTTAGATTATCCTCATTTTAAAGACCATCAGAACTGTTATAAGCACCTGTTGTAACCTGGAAAGAATAAAATTAATTTAAACAAACAATTGTGATGAAGGGCCAATGATACTGTCATAATTGGATATTAATAACAGGTATTTGCCAGAGTATATTATGTGTGTGTGTGTATATGTGTATATATATGTTGGTGTGTAGGTACGGATGTATGCGTGTTTTCCGATGGACAGTTATTTTACAGAGAAAAGTATTCAGTGATGCTACGGCAAGAATATATGCACGAGTGGGTTGTATTGATAATGGCCGTAGCTTAAAGGCAGTTGAAAGAAAATGGAAGTCTCCTGTTGGGGAAACCAGCCAAGCCTACTGTATAGGGGTCACATAACTTGAACGTGTATAGATTTGTGTAACAACCTGTGCAGCTGCCCACGGTTGATGGAATAACTGTAGCCATCTTTAGAGCTTATGTAAGACTGGAGTGAAAACAAGTAGTTGTGTGGATTCCGTTGCTTCAGAGTCATGCATGCTGGTATGCAATGCTATGTATGAAAGCATTATTTCATTATTGTTGTAGGAAAAAAAGCCTCCAAATCTTATGTCTGATCTGGTATTCTGCCCTTGGGGTCTGGTTGTAAGTTGGGTACGAAAGGCCTGACTGCAATACTGAAAAGGCTGGTGTTGCTTGTTGAGGTGATGAAAATGGACCACGTGTCCACAGTGATTCTTTTAGTTCTCTCAGTTACTGTAACTTCCAAAGATGAGGAATCATCTGTGGGTGCTAACTGGCTAGTGAAGCTGTTCCTTAGTGACTCCTCCTCCTGAAGAAATTGTAGATAATGGTGTTGGATGATTCCTTACTGCCATGGGATCTCTCTCATGTAGGGTTTAAAATGTTCCAGTTTTTGTTTCCCCTAGAGCAGGCAAGCTAAAGGAAGTGTCTTCAGTATTCAGCTGAAATCCAGACCGATATCCCACAACCTCCTGTACAACTGTTTGAGCAGAGTGACTTTAGAAATGCTGATGGTTAGAAAGATTAGTTTCCAATCAGGACGGAATTAATGCTTGTGCTCTGGGAAAGCAGCAGAAGAGATGCTTAGTATTGTAACTGTAGAGATGTAAAAGAAAATTCCTGCTCTTTATTTCCAAATGTATTTTCTGAAGTCCTTGAAAAATTTTCTCAGGAGCTTCTGGATGTCCTGGTAACAGTAGTTCTTAATCATGCACTTTATCGTTTGCCTTTGGCAAGAAAGCTCAATTCTTTCCTTCTGAATGTGGGGCCTTGCCTTATTGCCTCAGGGAAGCGTTACTGTAATGCACGTCACTTGAGGCTAATTCAACCTGCCACTTGGAAATTGCCCCTGGTGCAGATTGTAGCAGTGCACCATTATCTCAAGCTATTTTTCATCAGAAGCAGACTGCATTTGTTCTGTATGATCTGCATAGCCTGCCAGTTTATTTCAGGTTAGCATGTGAGGTGGTGGCTTTTTTACCTATAAAGCCATGTGTCCTGGTTTTGGCTGGGGTAGAGTTAATTTTCTTCATAGTAGCTGGTATAGCATTGCATTTTGGATATAGGGTGAGAATGCTGTTGATAACACAGGGATGTTTTCGTTACTGCTGTGTACAGAGTCAAGGCCTTTTCTGCTTTTCACACTGCCCCACCAGCAAGCAGGCTGGGGGTGCACAAGAAGTTGGGAGGGGACGCGGCTGGGACAGCTGACCCCAACTGACCAAAGGGGTATTCCAGACCATATGATGTCATGCTCAGTATATAAACTAGGGGAAAAGCTGGCTGGGGGTCCACTGCTCAGGAACTGTCTGGGTATCATTTGGCGGGTGGTGAGCAATTGCATTGCGCATCACTTGTTCTGTATGTTCTTTTGTCATTGGTATTATTTTCCCTTTTGTTTCTGTCCTATCAAATTGTCTTTATCTCAACCCATGAGTTTTACTTTTTTTTTTTTTTTTTTTTTTTCCCCCCCCTTTCTCTCCCCCACCCCCCTGGATCCCACGGGGGGGGGAGTGAGCAATTGGCTGTGTGGTGTTTAGCTGCCTAACCACAACACTATGTTTGGTTTGGCTTCCATCTATGTGATAGGAGCCTTTCTTCCACGTCACATACCAAAGCAGCCCTGGACATCTCAAGATGTAGGTCTACAGCAGCTTAAAGTGATTGACGTTGAGGCCGCTCTGTTGCTGTCCCTGCATTTGTACGGTTCTGCTGCCTCCTTAGCTCTAACCCCTGTGTTTCATGCCTGGATGTTGAGCTGCGACTGAGGGTTGATTTGGCTGAAAACACGTGGAAAAGAATTTTTTGTTCAGCTGAAAGCTCCCTGAACCATACAGTTATCCAGTCCTGGCTCAAGGATGGGCTCAGGGACATGTGGCCAGGAGAGAAAAGAGGCGAGGGAAGTGTGGGATTGTGGCAGGGGTAATTGAAATCAGCTTGCATGATAGCGCAGCCACTCAAGATTCTGGGAATAACAACCCAGTGGTTTCAGCGAGATATAGCTGAGAGCATAGGATGTAAAAGTTAAATGGACTTTGGCTTTGGAATTTACTTTCTCCACTGTTTGCTAAAACCTGCGTTTTGGTACGCATCAGAAACTCTGAAGATCACACACCATCCTGGAAAAAGGGAAAATGATATGAAGGCTTGATTAATTTCTTTTATGAGGTTTGGTTGCTATATGTCATTAGAAGCAAATCAGACGGGGGAAAAAAAAAGAAAACATGCTTTTTTTTCCTGTAAGATTTTTATGTCAAGCCCACATGGATTAGATTTGCAGCTGTCCTCTGGTACTCCTGCTGCAAAGCCTTTGGAGAAGAACCCTTTGCTGCTGTATCCTGCTTTTGGTAGGGCCCGCACTGGAGTTTTTGCCAACTGATTCTAAAAGTTTTTGCTTCATGTCATCCTTTTCTTCTCTTCTTCTAGGGAACTAGAGGGCTTGACACATCCTTTACATCCTGCGTTTACTCTGACCACAGTCCCTCCCTGTTCTCACAAGCGGAGCTCAGCCCTGCTTCCCTTCCTGTTGATTCCCAGTCAGCTACATGGTAAGTTTGCATTATCTCTAGACTTGTTGCCACAAGGTAAAATTCTGGCAGACTCTCTCTAAAATCCATTAGCACTGGGCATTGAGGGCAGAGTACTTCATGCCCATCAAAGATCATTCAGTTGTATTCCAGGCTGACGGCAAGGAAGGGAAGATAGTGTTGAATTAGCATTGGAGCTGAACTTCAGCATAGATTGTTATAGGAATAAAATATGAAGTAAAATATGTGACAGAATTAAATCCATCAGTTCTAATAAAGGAAACAGAAGAAAGCAAAGAAATCTTGGACCCTTAAATCCCATTAACCAGGCCAGAGAGAGAATGTGTTAAAAGGGAGCTGCACTGTATCTTTTTTCATTGTTTGATGAAATAATCTTTTTCACCCTTTAAGTGGTGTGTTTAAAAATCCTGGTATTTTTGAAACAAAGAGAATACACAGCCACCGAGCTAGCTGGTTTTTATACCTTCCTTTTCTGAGTATTGTCCTTCAGTACAATACAGAACCATTTCTTTGTTCTCACAAGCTAGCAGTTAAATTGTATGTAAATGTATGCAAATTAGATGCTGTCTAATAAAGAGAGTCATTAGATGGAAGAAATATTTAGTTTAGGGGGGAAAAAAAGAAAGAAAAGAAAGCAGGTGTATTTTGCAATAGAAAAATGTAAGATTGCAAAAACCCCTCAAACTTTGGGTGAGGGCTTTTTATAAAGCCATTAAAATATTTTCTGGAAGACTTGCTCTACTCTTGGTCCTTTTTTTCTGCACCTTTTTAAATGTATATGTATGTACACTTCTGTGATCTTTTAAAACTCACACTGGCTGTGCTATACATATTCTTGAACAGACATGTAAATACTGTATTCATAAATTTGATTTTTTTTTAAATCGTATACCTATTAACTTACACACATGTACCTTGTATTAGGGGGTGGGTTTTGCTTACTGTGTACGTACAGGTGGAGTCCATGTGGTAATTTTTATTTTCATGGATTGATTTATTCATCATACGCTCTGACTGGATACCTTCTGCTCACTAAATCATCCTCCTCCATTTCATCAACCCCCTCCTCAACAAGTCTGAAGCTTTTTTTTTCTTCTCATTTTACTTATTCACTAGATCTCAGTGCCAGATATGTTTCCATTCTTTTGCTTGCCTTTTCTACCAGGCAATCCCTTTTGAGGTATGTACCTGATTTAAGCCTGAAGCAGCAGTGACCCTTTTAAACACGATGAAGTCACAGCTTTACTGTCAGGTGTCAGAGCGCTGAGATACCAGGAATGTGAAGCTTTGCATCGTCCAAAGCTGGAGTTTCCACACCTGTGGATGGAGCACTCCGCATCTATCTAGGCTCTGAAAGATTTAATATTGATGAACTTTATATTCTTGCCACTTCTAAGGAGATAAAATTTAAGACTTAATCTCTCTCCTTTAGAATCTGTAGTCCCGCTCCTTTCAGCTCAGTTTGGGTGGATTAGTATACATAGATGACATGGCTCAATTATTTTGAAGCCATTCTTGTATTTTGTTTCTGACGGTCAGTTATCATGGTTCAGGCAAGTGGGCTGATAGCTGTACATAAAACAGCATATTTTTACCATTGCAGTTTTGCAAGTCTGGAAGTCTGAAGAAGTATATGTATATGTGTATAAAATATATGTATATAAAAATAATATTGTTTAAATATTTACATATAAAGCCAAGGAATTGGCTTTCTTCCCAGAATTACTGGAACTACCTTCCCCAGGAACATTTGGACTTGAAAAATCTCTACAGCAACAGTTTTCTTCTGCAACTAAACAACTTGTGAAATGAGTGACTAGCTCTGCACCCTTTGCAGTTCGTATGGGTTCTTTTGCTTGGGGTGATAGAGAGGCCTCTGTGCATGGGTAATACGTTTCCAGTTAATTACGGTAAGATTCTCTTTTTTTGCTTGTTCCCCCCATGGTTTCTTGTTGGCTTATTTTATGAGAGCGCGTTTATGAGAGAAACTCTAGCACAGTGGGGACACTTGTTGCTGTTCTAGGACAGGTCCATGCAAAGTGCTGCATCTGGGCCGCGTGCAATTCCTGTCTGGGCAGCTGCAGGGCAGGCAGGCTGATCACTCGGAACGATCTGACTCCCCATTTGCCCAGTGTCCCAATCATACTGGCCTAAGCAGTCAGCAGAGAAGCCACAACGTGTGTCTGCTACCCAGTGGGAAATGTAGGCAGGGTCATTATAAGGAGATGGTGGAAGGTTGGCAGTGAATATTTCAGGTGCTCTTGAAGGTGTAACAGAAGATGTAAGGCTGAGGGGGGTTGTGGAGTCTCCTCTGGACATATTCAAAGCCCACCTGGATGATGTCCTGTGCAACCTGCTCCAGGTGAACCTGCTTTACCAGGAGGGTTGGACTAGATGATCTCCCAAGGTCCCTTCCAACCCTTGCCATTCTGTGATTCTGTGAAGATTGCTCTGTGAGGAATGCAAGGAAAATCTGAGCTATAATATAAGGATGCTAGAGAGAGATCAGGTTAATAAAGTGAGGAGAAACACAGGGTGTAGTGGTGACTAGGAGGGATGAGGCCGCATTCGTAAACAGAAAATGTTAGTGGTTTACCCACTCACCTGGGGCACTGCTCTTCTAGGCTGGCTGGCGTTGAATATCCTAAGGGACCCAAGTCACTAGTGATGCAGATATTTAACACTGATGTTTTCGCACAGTTTGCAATCTAGCTAGGTGTAGCTACACGGATTGTTCAAGTTTTGGGAGGTAGTGGTTAATCCTGAAACCCTAATTGGGAGATTTACACTGGAGATGGGACAGGCTAGCAGTCAAAGGAAATATCTTCTGTCTCACATTGTTGAGCAGGATGCAAACCATACATAGAGACAAGGATGACACTTAAATGGGGGAAGAGTGATGCAGGCTTAGGGGCAGGAATCTGATTAATTCCGTGTTCCTCTCCAGCCTTCCTGTGGTCTGGAGTCATTGTTCAGGGCAGCAGAGAATTCAGTGCCTACGTACTTTTGAGGATATGCATCTTACTACCTCACCCATCTTGACCAGAACGATAATACAGCTTTCCTACCCTCGAAGTGTGATGCGAGGATACATGCATTAAAGATTGTGAGGCTTCTGTATCCTGTGATAACAAATCCAAAAGCTGTATTGTAGACAGATGTGGGAATCAGACCTGTGGTCTGTCTGGTCAGGCGTCGTCCTGTTAAATGTCTTCAGCTGCAGCAGAGGGAGGCACAAGGAATCCTAAGTTGTAATAGCGGAACAACCAATATTTTCACTAGTGATCTTGAAAGTAAATGAGAATTTTTTAACTTGTATTTCTCAGGAGCTTTTGCATCTTTAAAAAAATAGTTTTGAGAAATAAAATATGCCGCACTAAACTAATCCTAGAGCTAACGAACAGGCATTGGGACTAGCAGCTTTTGCTATTACCTACTGCTTATTATTGTTATTATTATTATTTCTTTTTAATTATGCAAAGTGCTAATCAGTTTGATTATGCACAGTGCTAATCAGGTTAATTATGCAAAGTGCTAATCAGTTGTTCTCTAAGCACACGAGGAGAGCAGAGGTGCTGGCAGTGAATGGTGGTTCTAGATGGGGGTAGTCACGGCAGTCATTCCTTATTAAAAGAGGAGTAGGTGAGATGACAGGGGTTTTTGCTTCCATTAAAAAGTAAATTAAAAAAAAAGAAAGCCACGAGGGTGATAGTTCTGGTGGGGTAATGTCTTCTTTCACAGCAAGGCAGACTTTTTTTCCAAGCAGGCTCATGCTGTTGGATAATTTCTGTAGGAGTTTGAGTGCACTGATTTGGGCAAATATATTGCAGAGGGGTCTTGTAATGGGTGAGGTACAAGTTGCCCCCACTTGCTAAGTCGGGATGCATAACTAGAAAATCACAAATTCAGGGAGTTTGTTCAATCTAATGTACAGTCACCTTGTAGGCGCTGGTAAGTAGGATGCTGATAATGTACCATGAATGGCAGTTGATCATACGTTTGTATGGCGGAAGGTACTGCATGAGCATACAAAATGTGTTTCTTTCAGGGTAATGCCTTTACAAGCTGTAAGAACGTAGGGTGCCTTATCAGTGGAACGTACGTTAGGCTGCGTTTCCTCTTCCTCTTTAGTGCTAAATTATAAACTAGAATTTTATGTTCCTGTGAAACAGGATCTGTTTTCAGTAAGCTATGTTCTTCTGACAATTATTGAAGATTCAGTGTGTCTCTCTTACTGTGCTCAGTGTCTAATATCTAACCAGTATTCCTTATTTGATTATGTTTCAGTGTTGGTGTGGGATACATAAGCATTACTTTTTTCAGTTAGTAATGGAGATGACATTCCCAGAGCAGAGAGCTACTTGCTCATAAAAATCTTGGGTAAAGGATGTTAAGAGATTTTTGAAGTCATTAAAACAAAAGACTGCTCCTGTAGAAGGCCATCAGTGCTGGAAGGTTACTGCACCAACAATGGAAGAGAACTTTTCCTTGAAAAATTAGTCATTGAAGGTGGTTATTTACGGGGAGTCGTGACAAATTTTGAAGTATATTTAAGGTAGGAAGTAAAGCAAAGCATCGGTAATTTATGTCTGTGTTGGGTTTGTATGGCAAGGTTTTGGTAGCAGGGGGGCTACAGGGGTGGCTTCTGTGAGAAGCTGCCAGAAGCTTCCCATGTGTCCAACAGAGCCAATGCCAGTTGGCTCCATAGTTAAGAAGGAAAAAACCCAACCCTGCTGCGGAACAGTAGCTGGAGGGAGAGAAGTGAGAAGATGTGAGAGTAAACAGCCTTGCAGACACCAAGGTCAGTGCAGCAGGAGCGGGGGAGGTGCTGCAGGCATGGGAGCAGAGATTCCACTGCAGCCCCTGGTGCAGCCCATAGAGGCCCATGGGGGAGCAGACACCCCCCTGCAGCCTGGGGGAGCAGGTGGGTGCCCAAAGGAGGCTGTGGCCCCATGGGAAGCCTGTGCTGGAGCAGGCTCCTGGCAGGACCTGTGGAGAGAGGACCCCAGGCTGGAGCAGGTTTGCTGACAGGGCTGGTGACCCCACAGGAGACCCACGTTGGAGCAGACTGCTCCTGAGGGACTGCACCCCATGCGAAGGATGGACCCAGGCTGGAGCTGTTCATGAAGAACTGCAGCCCATGGGCATGACCCACGCTGGAGCAGTTCATGGAGGACTGTCTGCCATGGGAGGGACCCCATGCTGGAACAGGGGCAGAGTGTGAGGAGTCCTCCCCCTGAGGAGGAAGGAGCAGCAGAGACAGCATGTGATGGACTGACCACAGTCCCCTTTCCCTCTCCCCCTGTGCCACTCGGGGGAGGAGGTGGAGAAAACTGGCACTGAAGTTGAACCTTGGAAGAAGAGAGGGGTGGGGGAAGGTGTGTTAAGATTCAGGTTGGTTTTTTTTTTTTTAATCCTCTCTTACTCTGATTTGATTGGTAATATATTACACTAATTTCACTGGGTTGAGTGTGTTTTGCCCTTGACTGTAACTGGCAAATGATCTCTCCCTGTCCTTATGTTGACCTGTGAGCCTTTCAATATATTTTTTTTCTTCCCTGTCCAGTTGAGGAGGGGAGTGATAGAGAGGCTTTGGTGGGCACCTGACGTCTAGCCAGGGTCAACCCATCACAGTGGCTTAGAACAGAGTCTGAAACTTAGTGGTATTCCCTCCTTGGCTTTGTGACTACTCCACAAGACACTGACCCTCAAAACAAGTTTACTACAGGACTACAAGTCACAAATACTCATCTGTTCTCGTGAACATTCATTCTGGTGTTAGAAACCTAAACATACCAAGCAGCATCAAGTCTAGTGCCTTAGAGCTGGAGGAGGGGAGTATATGATGCAAATACTCTAAGCAAGAGGGAGATACACCGGGGTCCTGAGACTTTGGATGCTTTCCTGTCCGATCAGAATCCTCTGAACTTAGTGCGCAGCTTCACAAAGACTGGTGGTGAATCAGGTCACCACTACCTCTAGCTGCTGCTCCAGAAGAACGCTCTCTGCCTCAGATCTCAATTTGGCTTGAAGTAGTCCATTCCACAAGCAGACTATTTCTGTAGATTTACTATTTTGCTTTCATTTATTGTCCGTGGCTCCAGTGCCTGCTTGCTCTTTCAGTGCACTCTGCTCCTCTCTCATTAGTTCTTTGATGAGACACAATAGGAGAGTGCGTATCATCTATGAAAACAGGGAAAAACTGTGACTCCTTCCTGTGATCCCTTGGCATCGCCCAGCCTTGGAGGAAGTGGATGCTAAGATTGCTGTACTGACAGAAAAGCAGCAATCACACATCTTCTGGACTATTGCTCTATCTTTTGGAGACTGGGCATATTTTATCAAAAGGAAATTAGTTTTAAAGTTACTGTGATGCTTTAGGTACGTTCTTTGCTATTGTTGAAGTCTTTTCAAACTGGAGTTTCATCCTTTGGAAAGAAAACTTCAAAGTTTTCACGTTGGTAGCGTATTTCGCCTATCCCGTGCAAATTTAAGAGCTGTTGTGTAGTTGGAGGACCCTTGAAATGCCAATAGCATAAACCACACAGCATAATCTTTGCACGTTACAAATGTAAATCTGTCTGAGGCATAATCATAACCTCTGTTGAATTTCACCATTTCAGATATCTGGCCTTCTGATGAATCAAGGAGCTAGAAAGTCAGAAAACTCACATTTTGCTCCCGTTTCTACTGCTTTATTTGTAATCCTGCTAAATTGCATTATCTTGCTCTGCCTTATTTTTTTGGCAGTGAAGTACGGCTAATGATGCAGACCTAACGCAGGGGGTGGGGGAAGGGGTGTAAGGCCAATGTATTGTTTGCAAAGTGCTTCGCTATCTCTGGATTAAAGGGGATATAGAAGTGCAGTGTATTATGGGGACCTATCTGTGTTATTAAGGAGCATCAACCAATCTTATGATGTTGTGTAAATTAGTGCAAGATAGCACCAAAATAGCTTGTGTATTCCTAAAAAGTGAAGTAAGTGGATGGAAAAAACTCAGTTGCCTTGGCTTTAGGGTAATGGGTTGGCAACAGATGGAAAAAACCCAATAAAGAAATCTGTGCCTCCTGTGGTTTAAGCAGCAGGTCTTAAGTGAACTGAGAATTCATTTGCTTGTATGGCAGAAAGTAATTGCTGTAAAACTCCTTTTGCATCGTCTTGAGGACCTGGTCTTCGGAGGTGCAGGCTAACTGCTCCTCAGCTCTGTAGAAGCTGAGTCTGCTCATTGGCATTCACAGAACTGGGAGCTGGTGGGGAATTAATAACAAAAAGATTTTAAACGTTCAGCCTGACCTTTTAAAGTTACTGACCTGCATTCAGGTTACAAATACACAGCAATTTTCTCTTAAGCTGCAAAGACTCTAAATGTTAAATGAGTAACTCGATCAGACTAGCAGCCCTTCTCCCCTCTGTTCGCTCGTGCCCAGCTGCCATGACTGGCGTAAAGGAACAAGAAAACTATCTAAACACATCCATAGCTTACTGTGACACAAGTACTTGGAAGAAGCCCCACTGACATAAACTAACACAAAGTGACACTTTGTTTAAAAAGTTGTTTTGAATGTCTTCTCCCATTGATCTTCTGCAGGGGAGATAAATAAACACTGTGTGTGGTGCAGCCAGGCTGAGTATTTTTGCTCCTATGAGTGTTTATACATTCTCTGGTGGATGTTTGTATTGCTGTTTGTTGACTGTAAATTCCAGACCTGTATGTTTGTAATGTATACATTTGCAGGAGCGGTGCAGTTTTGGGAGTACGGTCGGGGTAGTGCTTTTTACGAACGCAACCAGATGAATAGTGGGTGGGTTTTCTTTCCTCCTTCCAGGGTAGTGAATTGGCCTTTGTGCTCCCAGTGAAAGAGAGGGCTGCGGTGGCAGGAGCTTTAGTTAAGCAGGACCTTCTGTGCTCAGAGTAATGCAGGTAGGTGCATGAGGAAAGCCATGTAGCATTTGTCTGGTAGGAATCAAGTTAGTTTAGCTTTTTATCTAACTAAGAAACAGGTCTGTTGGACTCTCGGTTTGTTCGGTGATGATGAGGATGATGCATGTTTTCTCTTGGGAGGAAGTGACTGAAATTGTTACAGAAGACAAAATTCCTGATAGCAGAGACCCCTCCTGCCTCTCTATTTCTGTTTCGCTGTTTTCTCCCTTGTCTTTAAACAAAATCTTCCCTTTTTCACTTACTGCCTCTGTCAGCATCTCAGTCTCTAGGACAGTGGGAGTGTGTAGAAGATTTTGGGAACTGATGGCAGGCGCTGCTTCGTCCACCAGACTGAATGGGCGTAGCTGCTTGAACGTAGTGTTACATGCAGGAAGAGTTCAGCTTAATCAGTCACTGTTTCTCCTGTTAGGTGGAATTTTCCTTGAACCTGTGCTTCTGTCGTGCTTGTGCAAGTTAAAATTGCATGTTTCTGATGTTCCAAACTGTTTAAAGCCTGCCTAGTGTTTTCCTTTTTGCTGCCTCATGCATGTTATCTCCGTTTATTAGAGACAGGTTTCGCTGCCTTGCTGTTCCTGTTAGAACAACCTCTCTCATTTGCTCATAAGTTTTACTGAATTTTAACCATTCGTAGTTAGTTTTATTAGTTTTAAACATAATTTTGGGGAAGAGCTGCTTCTGCTATGAATGTGCTGTTTACAAACCTGATGCTAGAGGAAAATATTTGGGTTTGCCCATGCTAAAATATCCCGATAACATCTTCTAAGAGTTCTTGTGCCTTCATGGTTTGGAATGATGCTTTGAAAAAAATCAGTCCAATGACCTTTGTGGCAGGGAGGTATTTTGTCCTTTTCTTACTGACACTTGTGCATCTCGCCACCCTGACAATAGCCATTCCAGCAAAATAAGGAGACCTGCTACCATTATCAGCTGCTTAATTAACTCAAGAGGCAGAGGTCTCTCTGGTGGGCCTGAAGGTTGCCATACTGTTGATGACCATAAAGCACTGACATGCTGGTGTGTAGAAGATTCTCTTTTTTCACTTGGCTATTTGAAAATCCTGGGAATGAAATACGCTAAAAAAGGTGAAAGAATACTTTATCTAAAGTCAAATCTGTGAATATTAGAATTAAAGTTGACAGAGCAGCCTTAATTCAACCTCCCTGTGCTTTTCCAGTTTTTAATTATGTGATCACATGCTGTTTTCTGTGGGAACCAGTCATCTTGCAGTACATCTAATGGACCTGATCCGAGGTTGAACAGAGGTTCCTTAGTAAGAGGCTGTTTTCTATAAGATCAATTGCCTCACTTCCTGCAAACACTGGAAAATGTTTAATAAATGAGGCAGGAGATACCAGAAAAAGAAAGGGTGCTCTTATTCTTAAGATTATGGTGAGAGCATGCATGTGCTTAAAGCAAAAAATGGGCTTGAATTGAGTTGCGTGTAAAATCAGTCTTTAGGTGGGTTACAAAGAAAGCTAGTATTTCTGCTTTGTCTTACTAGTTCACTTACTCTTTTTAACACTTCACTATTTCTATCCTTTTAAAACATTCTGTTAATTTTCCTTTAAAGGGGGGGGGGGGAAAGTCAATACCGATAGCAACAGCCTGCCCTGCTCTTCCCTTCTTTCTGATATACAAAAGACTTTCTCCTTTTTTTTTTCTTCCCCCCCAAAAAAATAGCAGTTTCCGGGATTTTGACTTTTCAGTTGTTAGGAAGTGCACTATGTTCCATGTTAGTCACTGACAAAGTGCACACAACTCTTCCTGACACGTTGACAGTTTAGTTGGAGATGCTGCTTTAAGTAGAATGTGTCTGTCTGTAGCCAGGTCCGTTTTCTAAGCACTGGGAATTCAGCTGTTTTCTCGTGAATTCTTCTTTTCATATTTTATTACTACGAAGAGAACACAAAGAGTGCTTGTTTCTTTCTTTCTCTCTCTCTCTCTCTCTTTTTTTTTCCCCCCCCCCTCCAGTTGACACAATCAGTATTATTTGAAGGAAAAAATTACACACAGAATGGGAAATAGGGTGGGAAAATGTAATAGGATCTGCAAATCTTTTCTGTCTTGTCTGAGTAAATGAGAGCTGATGAGAGATGCAGCACAATGAGGGCTAGGGAATGCTAGCTGAACTGGTATATAAAGATTGTTTCATTTTGCTTCATTTCATTTTACTGTATTGAATTTGGAAGGGAAAATTGCAGTGGACATGAAAGTTTGTGGAAACACCTTGGGATGCTGTCCTCTTGACGTGAACCTGGGCAAACAGGAAAAGGAACGTTAAATAAAGTGGTGTATAAATTGTGTAGGTGTGGTTCTGAAGCTACTTTTTGAGCAGTGCCCTTTCAGAAAGAGTGGTCCTGCCTTTAGGGTTATTCTGCTGCTTCTGTTTTTAATCTTTCATTGCCCACTTGAGTTACCAATTTGGGAAAGGTGTCATTGTGGGGGATTTTCTGGGTTGTTTTTGTGGTGGTGGTGGGTTTTTTTGTTTGGTTTTTGAGTCAAAACCATATTGATTTTCAGGCATACATTTTGCAGGATTATGTGGCAACATAATTTTTGCATGCAGACTTTCAAGAAGACTGGAAGGAGGTTATTTCTTCCCCACCTTAAAGGTTCATCTCACCTTTTCAAATTACAATAACGCAGGCTAGGACAGAAGTTGGTCCTAGGTAGGATACCATTACAGCAATGCACTCATCGGTAAATGATTTTACCTTGCATGTTACACTTGCAGTGCTTTTATCCAGCTGGAATGGTTGCACATTGCTTGCTGAAAGGAGGAGCTGTAGGTGTGAGTCAGTTTAATCTGAAAAGTTTTGGGTTTTTTTGTAATGTATTATGCTACTTTAGGCATGGATAATTCCCAAAAAATGGGGAAGATAGGATGTGGTTTGTTTTTTTGTGTTTTTTTTTTTTTTTAACTAAGTCAAAGTCAGTTGTGGAAGACTGAAATAATGCGGCATGAACAGCAAACATTCCTGCATAAAATCTCTGACAACACAGATTATAAGATTTGAGACTCCTGTAGGAGCCACTACTCTTGGGAAATATAAAACATATAACGATTAAACTTTTTTCCTAATCTAAATAAGCAAATTGCAATGTTCAGAAGTAAGATTCAACATCCTGTCTTCAGAGTCCAGCTGGTGTGATCCCAAGGCAGGTTTATGTCATGAACAGACTTAAGACTCTTCCCTTGGAAAAGTTTTCTAACTGTCTCTCTTTCTGTGAGACAGGCACGCTGGGCAAGCATTTACCTGGCAAGTGGTTTGTTTTGTACACTCATTCCCTAAATCAAAGTCCCGAGACTGAAGAGGCTGGGGTAGGGTCGGTGGGCATGGGAAGAGGAACAAAGGGGGATGTTTTTTCTTTCCTCCAGTCAAAAGGATGGTTTAATGGCATCGTGTAATATAGCTCTTCTGCTGCTCTGAGGGCAAGGGACAGATAATTTTAAAATCCTTCCCACCATTGCTGGAGAACACCTATTCCTCATAATGGAGACCTGGCAAGTACAAGGGTATCCATAGGGAAGTGAGTGTCTCTGGATGTGACTCGTTCCAAAGAGCATCTCTTGAGCTCACTATCTAAAATCTGGGTGTCACTAAGTGCCATGGATTCGTGTTAGTTTAAGCACAATCCATTTTTTCCCTGGTTGTGGTTTTGGAATTGTTCCTTTCTCCCTCCCCCTGCCCCCCCGCCAACACGTAAATTTTGGATAACAGAAGAAAAGGGAAGGGAACAAAAGTTCTTCTTTCCCCTCTAGGAGCGGGTAGTGCATGGAAGAGGGAGGCAATGTTCCTGGGGTGATGAGTAGATGCAATGGCTACATAGCATTAAGAACAGATCTGAGAATTTAAAAGCTGGTTGAAATCCAGAACAGGTTGGGGGTTTTGGGGGTGGGGTAAGGAAGAATGCTGTACGGCAACCAATCTTCTCTGCAAATTATCTTAGTCTAAGTCTTTATGCTGTGCAGTCTGAATAGCTAACTTATCTCATATACAATAGTAATTCAAGGAATATTCTTTTTAGTAGAATAAACAAATTTTTGCTGCTTGGCATGTGAAATGCTTGTACTAGTAAATTCCACAGACAGCTTCTTCCCCCCCAATATTGTTTTGTCTGATTATACAACCTTGAAAGTTTAAAATTGACTGGTTTACTGTAAGAAGCATTAAGTAAATGCAATCTCTCTATTTTTAATAACAGTAGCTCAAATTTCATGTGAGATCACACTAGTCCTCCAGTGTAATTAAGTTTATGGTTTTCTTATGCACTTCAAATGCCTGTGATGTGCAGTTAATAGTATTTTTCAGACAAGTATTAGGACACCTCGGCAGTGATGCCAATGTAGGCTGGTGTCTATCAGCAGTGCAGACACCACAAAGTAATGGAAATTGCAAGACGCTCTGCTATAATTTGTCTAAAAATATGCATGACGGCAAAGCTTTTTTACCTGAGTTTAGAAAGTGATAAGGCTCTGAATTAGAGTGAAGCTTCATAAATGATTTGGGCATGAAACAAGATTTTCAAGTTTGGCTGTAAGTCCAGTGTGTATTGACAGTGAAGTGTGGCTGAATATCGGAGATCTTCTGCATCTTGGATTTTGCATCATGACTGTACCTTGAGTCTGGTTTCTGCTACAGAAATTTTAACTGTAAGCTGATACAAGGCTTCATAGGGAGTTCTGGAGAAAAGCTTTGGATGAACTTTTCATCCGTGTACATATATATACACACTATTTTTTTGTTTGTTTAAAGGAGTCATCGTTTTTCAATACAAGAGCATACTTTTTATTTCTAAGGAAAGAAAATTATACTAAAGATGCCTAAGAATTCCAGTTAAGTGGCCTGAAATTATTGAAACAAAATATTTCACTTAATTTAAACTGATGGAGATTTTTTGTTTATTTCAAAGAAGTTTTGATTTTCAAAATTTTTGTAGATGAAGGCCAAAACTTTGAATTCACGAAGAAGAAGAATGTTTCTGACTTGGCTCCAGCCGACACGCTTGTTGAACACTGCAAGTTACAATTATACTTAGCTAGGTTTGGATGTGGAGCTGGATCTGCGTTTGCAGTGTGTGTTGCAGCTCTGTAAGTCAGAACAAGATCTGATTATTTTGGTTATCTTGGAATGTCTGGGCCTCAGTCTGCAGGACAAGATCTGATTATTTTGGTTATCTTGGAAGGTTATCTTGGAATGTCTGGGCCTCAGTCTGCAGCATCGAGATGTTGGGACTCTTGAGATTCAGCTTGGTTGTGTATAGAAGTGTTGGAATTGAGCCCCTAATCCCTTTCTGGAACAATCCCCTCTGATACGATAGGACTATCAGAAGTATTGATAGTAACGGTAAAGTTCTCACTCATCAAAAAAACCTCTCCTCCCCTGTAAAGCTGAAGTACAGCTTCCTTTATGTATGTATTTAGGGACACAGTAAAGTCTAATAGGTAATATGTGGGGCAAATGCTCAGTGGCCTTATTTTCAGCTCGTGAGCTAACTCTTATGCAATGCTTAGCTGTGTTGTGGGGACAGCAGATATGGAAAATCTCTGGCAGGTAGCCGTATACTAGCCCTTGCCTTCCTTTCTTAAACAGCATGTGCAAATGCGAACCAACTGTTTATTTTGTTCATGCAAATTTTGCCCATGCAAATTTAGGCTGCAGGTTTCCTCTGTTGCGCATAAAGAGATTGAAATGTCCTTTAGAGTGGGAAACAATAACAAGGATAGTTTAGTAGGCACCATCTTTTCTTCTGTTTTCTCCTTAATCAAATGAGCATCACACAGACTTCAGCGAGACCGGTGCATCAGTGAGGACTGCAGGATTTGGCCCCACAGGTGTTAACTCATATCAATCCTATGGGGAGCTTTCTTTGCCTGCTATCTGCCTTCTTGGGGGACCGGTGGGGAAGGAAGCGGAGCAGCTGGGACAGGCCATGGGAAGAACCTGCCGTGGCATCAACTGCCCGTTGCTGGCTGGGAACTACTAGTTGACATTTGAGAGAATGTGCTTTATATGAGAAAGCGATGAGTGAATGGAAATTAAAACAAAAGGCTCGAAAATAGAGCTGTAATCAATCTAGCCCAGTGTCTCAATAAACTAGGGACATTTTTTCATATTGAATTTGGGGCAGATATCTCAGCGAGTGCCACAATAGTGGGGTCTTCCCCCCACTCCCTCCTCCCCTTCCATTAAATCTACATTTGGAAGGTGGATGGTGCTGACTCATAAATTAAATTGGAGTAATACATACAGTGTATATATATTTCTGTCACTTTGTCTCAAATTAAACACGAACCTTCTCCCCTGACAAGATGATAGAAAAGTTAATTGCTCGCCCTGGCTTTAAATTGGAATTTGAATTTGCAAAATGCTAAAGGTTTATGAGATCTAAATCATGAGGAGCTTAAATTACATTCCTGTGATAAAATATTAATAAATCAATTAAAACATAAGCCGAGTATAATATTACTTTTTTTGTAGGAACCTTGAACACAATAATTCATTAGAGTGTGCAGTAACAATTATTGTATCTTTTTTAATTTTCTTTTTTATTAGTTTTTTTTTTTTTTAAACTGGGGAAAAGGCAACATCAGATGGGAACACACCACACAATGGTGGAATATTATCCTGGTACCAAATCTAGTCATCTCCTAGTAACGATGCACATCCATACAAAAGCATCTGAGCACCCCTAACTGCAGGCATCACATTGTGGCTCCACTATAACAAGATGCATTCCCTAAAAGCTGGGGGGACCCTTTCTCCCCTCTCTACCATGGGAAAGAAGGGCAGTGGTGTAAGAAGGGAAGTATCCTCACTGCTCCTGCTTTTATTTATTTTTTTTCCCTTTTTCTTTCCCAGCCTCTTCCCATGCCATTCTATCTTTTTTCTTATTCTTTTCCTATTCTCCTTTCCCTTTCTGGGTACAAGACTGGTATGATTTCAGTATCAAAACCATAAAAAAAAAATCACAGACCTTTCTGTAAAGCTGGCCTGAGTTTGTGGTGGGAAAACCTAGGCTAGAATTGGATTTTGTTACTAGATTTTCAGTTATGTTGTGAACAACTGTCACAGCTCTAATCTTTACATAACCCATTTCTGTGTACTATATAAAGAGCACTTCAGGCACAGTATGAAACTTAGTTATTATTTGAGGAAGGAGGTGTTATGCTAGCTCAGCATGCATTTCTTATATGCAAACATTAATACACAAGGAATGCAATTATTACATATACCTGCACACCTCTAGTGCCTGTGAAGGTGTGGATTCCTTCATCAAGTGCTTTTTACCTTCTGCGAAATGACTGGACTGCATGTCTGTTACAGCTAGGCTTGGTAAAGGGTCTAATTGCTATTATTACATTATTTGTGCTGAATTTTCGAACTGTTATTTAGTACAAATTGCACGTTGGTGCCAAATTGGCAGCTCTGGAGACTCAAGTCTGCTGTGTGTATCCATAGCGTAGGTACCGCAGCTGTGTATGCTCTGCCCACCCTCCCCTGAACCCCAGGGTCACGCGCAGCCATCACTCCTGCTAGTGTTGAAGGGTCTCCCGCGTCCTCTTGTATTTTTGCTAGTCACAGGCAAGACCGCTGCTTGCTGTGCCCTCTCCTCCTGCGGGTCATCTGTGCTGCAGCCAAGGGATTTTTTTTGACTAAACTAGGGAATTTAAATAGAAGCCCAAGACAGGTCCCGCTCTTAGAGGATGGGTGGCCGGTAGAGGAGAGGACTGTGCAGTAGGCAGCAGGGACGGGGTGCGCAGCTGCTGCTCCCCCCCTCTGCCTGCTTGCAGCCTGCAGCCATCTCGCTCACAGCGGTACAGGGCAGCTGCCTTGGCCAGCTGAAGCAGTTAGGGCCAGAGTCAGCTGGGGAAAACAAGTGAGAAGAGATCCAGGAGCAGGTGGTGGTTTACGCTTCTAACCACCTGTCTGAGTAACGCTTTTCTGCACTGGCAAGAAGCTGTGGCAGGCTCCGCTTTTCTCTGGGTATGAGATCCTTCGCGATGCTCAGGGCCTTCCCTGTGGGGAGGCTGTAACCAGTGGATTCAAGGATCCTGCTTTACTGTGCTCCTGACTGTCCTGAGTTGGGGGTGACTTCAACTTACAGTTAAGCCTTAGTTTCCAATGGCTTTTCCATTTGCTGTCCCTCTGCTGATGAAACCAATCAGGATCTGTTGTAGTGATGTAGAATGTAATAAAACTTTGTGTTTCTAAGCACATGGACCATGTCAGTACTGCTAAGCTCTTCATCAATATTAAGGAATGGGTTGTTAGTTTTTACATGCATTGCTTTTCATTATCCTCTTTCTAAGAAGGGGATGTGGGAAAAGTCACTTTCTACCAGCTCTGAGTCACGTAGCATGCCAGTGGTGGAGATGCAAGTGGACTACATGTCTTCCAACAGCCCACCCTTGCACTGAACCTCACCAGAATTGGAGAAATGCCAAAGGTGTCCTGTTTGCCGGGAAGATGAAGGTGGTTAACTGAGTAATGTGGACTGAGAAGCAGCTATCAGATGTGACTAGCTTTTTGTGGTTACCAGAATGAGCTAGCATGTAAACCAACCAGCTAAAACCAAAGGCTTCATATCACCAGGATGGTCTGATCTTCCTTCGTTATGATTTTCATAGCAATAGGCTGTTGAGGCTTGACCCAGTGTTGTTTATTCATGGTACTTGATAATTGCATTCACTCAATAGATTCCATACTTCACAAATTTTGTTCTAGAGTGTGACTGAACCTTTGTGAGCATTCCTGTAAATAAATTTTAAAAATTGGATTAGTTGAAGCTTATGTATGTGTAGGGAGGTATTCCAGATTTTTCTTGTGTACAGGGATGACTTCCAGCAGAAGCTAAGAAAAATTCTAGTGCCAAGTTCTTTGTCAGTGATACTTTTCTGCGAATCATGGGAGTTACACTGGGGAAGTGCTTTCTCTATGGCACGCTGTCCTTGCTGGGGGAGAAAGTAGGCTATTTGCACAAGACCATCGTTGCCCCTTGCCCTCCCCATAGCTGGAAACTGATTTTAGCCCTGGGTGACATCAGGTGCCTGAGGTGGTGAATTGAGGCTGGTGTACTGGCTCATAAAAATGGAGAGGAGGGCATGGACTGGCCAGTGCCAGTACAGGTGGTACACTACAACTTTGAGGATCATCCTGTCCAAAACCTTCCTTCTCTGTCCTGCATTGGGATCGGCATCCCTTCTTTACCCCTGCCCCAGGGAGGCAGCCTGCGGCTGGATGGACGGACAGACGCTGCACTAAGGATTTCCATGCCTGTTGGGGGCATTGAGGTTCTTGCCGACGATGGTAAACATGATTTGGCTCCCGTGCTCTCGTAATCAGGCTTACTCGCACTGAACAGAGATTGCTCTATTGCAGTGCCAGGCCTCTAGCAATACCAACTGTTAAATAATAAACAGGCCCTGGTTGTTGGCAGCGGTTCCCTGGCCCCCCCCGCCCCCGCCAACATGGAGTACCCATTTTCTGGGTTTACCTGCCCGCCTGTGCTCTAAAGCACGGACCAGCACCCGTGTTCGGTGGAGGTAGAGGCAGCACAGAAACATCAGTCTCTGTCTAATCTGCTTAGTTTATTATTCTCCTAGGACCTGGGGTGATATAGCAAACATGCAGTGCTTTGGCAGCACTAACAATGGCTGTGCTGTCGTTCTAGATAATATTACAGACTTTTGCCTAATGCATGGGATATTTTTTTTCCCTCTGTTCCTCTGCCTGTTTTTTAAGGTTGTCTTCCCC
>NW_009258260.1:1630032-1683854 GCF_000687185.1 Egretta garzetta
TGGGGGACTGGTTCTTCCTCCTTAATCAGCTCTCTTTTTTTTTTCCTGCGAATTAAAAAATAAAGTAGCATGTTTAACTGGCTTGTTCTCCTGGTGGCAGAATGGTATTTATTGTTTTATTGCATTAACAAGTATTACCAAGCCTTTCTCATGTAGTTTATGGTTAGGATGGGCATTAGAATGAAGAGCAATTTTTTTTTAGTGAATGAAGGGACTCCATTATGGAAGTCACTCCACCAGTGGGGAAAAAATACTGCAGCAAATAAGCCTCCATTCTTATCTCCATTTTAGCCACTTCTGTAGTTTTCATTTGATTTCCTTATTGCTGTGTACACTGTACACATGTGGGAAACAGTATGTCCTGTTTTATGCAGAAGTGAAGTTCAAGAGCTTGGAGATAAGTTAGGAAAAATATTGTGATATTGTGAAGAAGAAGAGATTATACCGCAGAGTTAAAATGTAACTGCATGAATAGACTGGAGTGTACATATTAATTTCCCTTTCGTTCTCTAAAACCTTGAGTGGAACACAAGCCAGAATTTTCACTTGGTGGGATAATGATATTTTTCTTTAAACCTGTATATGAAATGAATTTTGATCAAAGTTTTTTTTGTTTTTTTTTTTTTTACTCCATACAATTAAAAATTCCTATATTTGAAGTCAACTGAACTGTGCACAGTATAGACCATTTCTGTTCATTTGTGAGGGAATTTCCTGAGCTGTGGGTTAGCCATGGCATGGATACGAAGAACAATCTTCATGTTTTCAACAAATATTGCACTTTAAAAATGGTGGTGTTTTCCAGTGTTCTGGGAGGAATTCTATCTAAAATTTCCGATCAACTCTACTTGAAACTTCACCCTTTATCATAATTATGGGAGGTGAAAATGTAAGGAAGCAAATGCAATTAGTAATCAGACCTGGGAGCACTGCCCTGTCACTAGCTTTTCCTACTGGTATTTCCTCTATGCAACTTTGCTGTTGTGGGCCTGAGAACCCTTTAAAGCCCTTGCATAATTAGTGTTTAGTATTTGAACTAAGAAATACAAGACGGTGAGGTCCGAGGCTAACTGACGCGGTTTCCTCTTAAAATTGATTGCATAATATATGTATCTCTCTCAGTTTTCTGTAAGCAAGTCAAGTTAAATACCCTAGAATAAGGTGGGAAAACTTGAGTTTGTCTAAATCCTCAGGCCAAATCTCATCATATGGTATTTTCAAACCATCTAGATGACGTTAGGAGACCAGCACTCTTTGCTTCCCATGGCATTTGTTTTCCTAGCATACTTGAGCACTTCTGAAAATTCTTGTGTGTTTTTTTAATCATCCCTGAAGGCTTTGGCCTGAACAAGCATCTGGCATTTGACGCAGTCTGTGTTGAGACTGCAGCAATGACTTCTCCCCCTGTTTGTCGTTTCCTTGAGTAGATCTCTACAGACGGTCTTTTGATTTATTCTTAATGGGAACAAGTTGGAGCTCAGTGCTTCTTGAAGGTCTTCAAAATATGGGAGACGTATCAGAAAATGAACTTTCTGGTTAACGTGTTCTTTCTGAAAGGTGTAGAATTTACATAGTTTAATATGGTGGTTTTTTTTTTTTTTTTTTTCCCCCATTATTTCATAAGAATGTTGAAGCGATGCCAACAGATAATTTTCAGGAGGCTAGAACCAGGGCAGCTACAGGTATGCAGGGAGAGGCAGTGCACTCGGGAGATTAATGAAGTGCCTTTGCAGCTGCTATTGTAGAAGCTGGAAACCTTGTTTCATTAAGCAGAAAAATAAACTACAGAAACAGAAGACTCCCTCTCCTTCTTTCTAAAAGTGTTTCCTTTCTTAAAATGCACATTTTTAATCCAGTGGGAAGAGTCTTTTCTTACTGCTGACATACTCCTTAAATCATATTGTTTTCAGGCAGTAGGTAGAGTGTGTAGATGAGTGACATTTGCTTGTAACTGTAACTAAAACATAGTTTTAGTGACATCAAAAAAATTATTGCATTTATAAGCTGAACCATTTACAGCACATAGAAGGAAAATTCAAAGCAAGAGTTAGCAATGGAACATCTCTTATCTCTCAGTGCCTGCAGCTGTGCCATCTTGGGGTGGGATTTATTTAGCAAGGAGAGTTGTCTGGCCAGTAGTTGGTCAAAAGATCGCCAGGAAGACCTGCAGGGAGCTGTGGGAGCAATTTGTGGTAGGCAGTGCTGTTCCCTTGAAGCTAGCTCTGATGATTGTGCCCAACAGGATATTTAGGGGGTACTTATTTCTACTGCTCTAGCTTTCAGGTAGGACATGAAAATCTAGCTGTTTGTTGCCATAAACATCTTGTTAATGGTTTTTGTCAGCTGTGGTGGCATTCTTGGATACATATTTGAACTTTTGGGAGCATGGGGGTTGGAAATATAATAGGGGATAAAAAATAATTATTTCAGAGTCATCTCATGTATACTTGAACCTGAAGCTTGAAGCACGTTTCGGGATCCGTGAATTCCAGGAGTCATAACTGGAAACCCCCACTTTAGCAACAAATGGGCAGATTTTTCCTTGCTGCATGGATAGCATTCCTCCAGGTAGCACCAAACTTGGTTTCCAGCACAACACAGAGTTGAATCCAGAAGCAGAACCAGAGAAGACTGCAAACATTCCAGTGCTGGCAGGTGCTTGAAAGTGATCTCTCAGTGATGGCTCTCCACTGAGCTACACTCCAGTGAAATACAGTCACTTAACTAACAAACAAAGCAATGTTTTGGGTTTGTGGTTGTGTGTGTTTTTTTTTCCTCAGAGGACATGAGTAATGTCTTTCCAAGCTGTCTCCACACTTGAGAATTCTTCTCAGAAATCTTCAGCAGTGAAACCTGTTAGGCTGTGCTGGTCATACACGTGCATCTTTTGCGGGAGGACTGCTTGTTACAGTCACTCAGAAAGAAAAATTTAATTCTGCAGGTCACATAAAATATAACATCAGAAATTTCCTTTCATATGGTTTGAGGTCAGAAAGGACCATTAGATCATCTAGTTTGACCTTCTGTGTGTCACCAGCTATTAAAATTTGTCCAGTCATCTCTGTCTTGAACCCAGTTATGCACAGACAGCATCTCTCCATCTTGAAACCATCAGGAGGTTAAAGCTCCTCCTTTCCATTGATAGTTTTGTTCCAGTGGTTAATTCCCTTGATGTTTAAAAATGTGGGATTTGCTTCTGGTTCGATTTGACTTTTCTTTCTTTCTTGGCTTCACGTTCCAGACTTTGATTCTCGTTATGCCTTTCTTCACGCAGTTGAAGATCACTTTAGAAAACATTGCAACAAAGAAAAGTAGAAATGCCTTCCCAAGCCTACTCACTACCTCCTCTTTATGCCTTCAGGGACTGGCATTGGCCATCTTTTCCACATTGCACTGGGTGTTCATGTTCAGTTGTTTATTTGTTGTGACCTCTAAATCCTTTTCAGAATAGCTGTTTTCCAGGGTGTAACACACCCCACACATCCCTGTGCGTACAGCATATGTTCCTTTTTCTTAAAGGTATGCCATACTAAAAAGTTTTATATGAAAGAACAGAAGCTTGTGCAAATGCCTGATTCTCCCCATCTGTTGATACCCTGTTCTCCTGATCTTTTATCAGTCTTTGCGTCACCCGGAAATTTTTATCAGCAGTGGTTTTATAGCTTGGAGTGATTGATCAAAATGCCAAATAGTGTTGGGGTTATTACTGATTTTATGTGTCTTACTAAAAACGCCTGTGTTTGAAAACCCCCCAGGTAACATTTTTGTGAGGGTCTTCCATTAGTTAGCTGTTCAACACATGCTTTCGTTGACAGAACTGGAACGCTGTGTAGTAGTACTGAGTCAAATGCTTATAACATTGTAAGTGTATATGCTCTTATGCTTAGAAAATTTACATACTTACCAAAGAGTGAAATCAGGTTTGTTTGACAAGACCTACTTGGCATGAAACCACGTTGACTAGCATTAATTATATTCCTGTCCTTTGGTTCTTTATCAATAAACTCAGTCTTGGCATAAATCGGTGCAACTTTACCGGTGTCAGTAGAATTATACGTTTTGCTCACTTACAGTGTTTTTTAATAAGCATGTATTATTAAAAAGAAAAGAAATAATGTGAAAATCAATGTTCAGGGTATAGCAATATAAGGAAGAGTATTTTAATTAATATTTGGAGAGGCAGTCCGTAACTTCCTTGCATGGCTGTGGATGGAATGCACTGGTAGTCCCAGTGACCATAGGCAGAGTGGACAGTGGGGAAGGTCTCTAACTGGAATTTTAGTCTACCAAAATGCTTGTGGGATTTCTTACAAAAGTTAATGTTGGATCTGAATTCTTCTTTTATCTTACATAAAGTGTATGTATATGCTCTGTGGGCATCAACACAGTGCTCCCACAATCTTCTCTTGTTTGTACTAAAGCTCAAAGTAAAGCTTGGTTTTCCTCAGCTGGTCTCTTCTTTCATTTTCTAAAGTTCACAACAGGAATCTAGAGGGGAAATCCTCAAAGTACCGCAGAGTTGTAGGTGCTGATGAGATGGCTGTGAAGCAGCTGTGCCGCTGTGGAGGCGGGAGGTTGATGACTCCTGTAAACATCTCTGTGTTCCTTTCAGATAGCTTGAGATGTGATTTTCTTTCCTATCAGGTCTTCAGATGTTTTGCGCTTTAAACACCCTATTTTGTCTAGTAAGCCTGAAATATTTACCATTTACATTAGTCTCCAAATGAAAAATGTTGAAGGTCTCTGCAAGCAAGATTCATGGACTACCGCATTTGGCTCTGCCTAGTGTATAGAAATTTGCAAGATGTGGATGAGAGTTGTGTGTGTAGAAATATTTTAATCTTGTATAAAATAAATGTGTGGCTTTTATTTTGTCTCTAGGGCATGGAGACTTGGCCAAAGATGGGCTGGCATAGATGGCAAAAAAAAAAAAAAAAAAAAAAAAAAAAAGAGTATACAAGAATGACCTACTTAAAAAAAAAATTAAATTGGAAAAAAGAGTAATGGCTTGTAGCTATGGGATAATGGAATTTGGGACTCTGGTGACTTCACCTCATCCTAATCTTGCTTTTAATTGACAACAGACATGTTTGTGCTTTATTACAGAAGGACTTTGTGATCAACATACCTTTGCTGCATGAAACACTTTTTATGATGCTGTTCAGAGCAAATAGTCCAGGATTGCAATGTCCAGGTCCATCATTTTCATTTGAATTCATTTGCACTATATTCTGAGGGAAATTCACTCTCATAATTGAAAAACAAACAACCCAACCAACCCCACCCAGTCTCTTTCTCCCTCAAAAATTCCTACTTTCTTTTGAAATACTTAAACTTCTTCCCATTCAAGGCATGACATAGCGAAGGCCAGTGTTTCCGGTGAGTGTTGTGTGGCAGGTTAATGCTATCCCTGTTGAAAATATTTGGAGTAGGAACTCTTTATTTCTATGTGGTGCAAATGATTGTTGTTTCTGATCTGGCTCTACAGGCATTACTGTGATACAAATATGTTAATTACCATAATGTATGGGTTGGAGAAGTTGCAACAGAATTTAAGTGATTTCAGTGTTGTAATGCCAGATAGGATTCATGAGTCTCAAACCCACTCTTTTAGCACTGGACTGTTACTTTACTTATTAGCCATATTCTGAAAATTCATGGAAGCATTCTGTTTTCAAGAGAAGATTCCTTTACAAGGAAGTTATTAGTGATAAACCATTTGAAATAGCATTTTTAAAGTTACTGCAGTTTTTTTCACCCGCAAATTTATTATCTTCTCAGTCTTCTTGATGAAAATGGCACTTTGTCTTAGCAGTTTATCTATACATTCAGTCTATAAGCCCCTCCACCTTAAAAGTTCATCGTAGATTTGGTGAGATACAATGTGCCTTGGGGAACCTGAATGATTTATCACAATCCCCACCCTTCATCCCCTTCCAAATATGACAGTCAGAATTCAAAGTGAGAATAATTACAGCTGTGCAGTTACGGCAGTTCTGAAAGACAGGGTAATATGAAGACTCCAGAGGAAATGTTAACAATTCTAATAGTTTTTCATAAAAGACAGAGAGACACTGTCAAACCAGAGGTTTAAACAAAGAATAGGTTAAAATAAAAAAGAAAGACCTGAAGGCCATCAAGGGCCAGTTGAAGCATAGTACTGAGGATAAGCAACCAAAAACTTGTTGTTTAAAATATTGATATCTTGCTAGGAAAAAAACCCACGTCTATTATCTGCCCCACTAGATAAGTCACAGGGGGACACAGAGGAATGAAATAAATCTCTTTCACTACCTCTCTCTGAAATACTAAATTAAGGTTAGTGGCTACATTTGACAAAGAAAAAGTGTTTCATCTGTGCTGCACATAGTGAACTATTAGTGCGACTGCTGCATTTATACAAATTGAATGGCATGCTATTGTCCATCATCTTTTTCTTTTCCTTTTTTTATCCTCATTTTGAATAATTCATGGGAAAAATGATCACTTCATAATGCCACAAACTCACAGCAGGCAAAACTAATTTTACATGATATGAAAACAGATTTTATTTATTTAAGAGTAATATTTAAAGAAAACAACAACTTTTTTGACACCAGCTGCTGGGAAATAAATAGAATATTTTATGACAGAAAAAAATCCAAATGCGTTAAAAGCTGTTCCTGAGAGATGGATTAAAAAATAAAATATAGATGTTGGACAGATAAATTTAAACTTGGTGGTCACTGATGTAATTCTACTCCTTAGAGGAGTGAAGGGTAGTTTTCTAGAGGAAAGGAAACTTCAGAGGAGTGGTAAGTAGTGCATAAAAGTTCTCTGAATAGCTGATCTCTGTGTGCCAGTGACCGGGGACAACTTGGGTGACAACTCTGCAAGACCTTTTACATCCTCTAGACCGGATGGGTTTTGTGTTTGTTTTTTTTTCCCCTCAAGTGTCTGTTGTATGAGAAGCAAGCCTCCTTTTTTTTGTCTAGTTTTTCCATATCTGACCTCAGCGCTTTAGCATGAGGAAACACTGAAGAGCTAGGATGCAATGTTAAGCTACAGCTTGTTTTTTCCTTGAGGTGGCTTGATGAGTACTGCAAGAGGTATTCTGGAGGGGAAAAAAAAATATATATAAAAGTAAAATAAGCCTGTTAATGGTGTTGTGCATTTTCCTTTGTTTTCTGGAGAAAGAGGATGGAGAGCTGCTCAGTGTGCAAGCCTCTCCCCTCAGTGAGATCTGGCAGCTGGCATGGGGCCGGGCAGGGTGCCACGGGCTGTCCTGGGCTTCATCCCGGCTGCCCGAGAGTCCAAGGAGCGAGTGGGTCGGTGCCCAGTTCCGGCAGCACGGGGTGGGGAGGAGGAGATGGAGAGCGGGAGGAAAGCGGCGCAGCATTTTAGTGCGAGAGCAGTCGGAACAAATGCCATCGGTAATATAAATGTTGTTTATTGCATTTTCATGTAAAATTGTTTAACTTAAAAACCCTTAGTGACAGAGGGAATGTAAATCTGAGGCTGAGAGCCTGAGTCACCAGCAGAAGTTTATTATTATCCGTGATAACAGCTGAATTCCAGCCTTCCTGCGTGCTATAAAATGGGGCAGTTTTGTCTATTATTGGCGCCGTGTGCACCGCTATAGTTAAGGGTTTGTCAGCAGTTCAACTATAAGCCCCTGTTTTCACGGGTTTATAACTCGACTGTTAAAAATTCACTCTAGGCTGAAACTTGGCACACGAGATGAAGTCTCTGCAAGTTATGCTGAAACTTAGGCTGTCCTCAGGCAGCTTCCTGACAGTGTTAAAAGACATGAGGTGTGTGTACGGCTCCTTTCAAAAGACAGGAGAGAGCAAGGACAAGGGCCCAGCATTTTGTGCCTTTCATTAAAAATGACGCTGCAGCTGGATTCTGGCTTGCTTTGAAGGAGCCCGATGCCCCTCGGTATTCTTGAGCATGTCTTAAATTTGGAAAGGCTGTTATTTAAATTTCATGTAACTTATCTGTTCTCTTCCTTGTTAGTTTTACATGGAGAAAAATCCATCAAGCCCTTTGTGTGCGTTTATTTAAATGGGAATTAAATTCACTGTTGTTTTGCTATGCTTTAAGGTTGAAACACCATTTAACATTTCCGTTTAACTAGCTGCCATTAATTAGTTAATATTAGTATAGAGTTTGGGCAATATAACATGCTCTCAGTGTATGAAGTATATTGTTATTAAATACTTCCAGTAATATTTTCCAAGAGATGGATTTCAAGGCCGTAATACAGTTGTAACTGCTGGGTAGTTATAATAATGCAAGCTTTGCTCTGACCCAATGTCATCTGGTGCAAGGCATGCTGTAATCATGTGAAGAGAGCAGGGTTTGGTGTATTTGTACGCTCTAGTTCATCAAGGTGTGAGGATCAATGGTTTTTCTGAAGGGGCGTTCATTTTTCAAACTGGTTGGATGCTTTTATGGGGTTGTCATCTTGAAAATAATGCCATCAGGTTACTTTTGATTTTGTAGCTGGTCATGGTGATCAGGAAGCACCTTCAGTGCTTCAGACTGGCAAGGATCATTTAAAGGAAAGAAGTGAATAGTGGTAACTCTCCATGTGATTATACAATTTGTAAGTAGATAGGTCCAGCTGTGAAATCTGAAGTTGCCCTGGGAAAATGAACCTTTCTGTACATCAGAATCAAAAGCATCGGCAAAAACTAAAAGAGAGAAAGTCTATTTGAGGTGCACCAAGAGGCGAAGGGTAAAAAAAAAAAAAATTAGTGGGTTAAAAATCAGCCTTGACATATAGGGAAAAAAAGGGAAAGATGGTGCTTGTCTTGTTATCATTAAAAAATATAAAATACATATTTGAAAAAAAAATGCGTCCATACTTTGCACATACAATTTTTTGTTAGATTTTTTTCAGCACTTGACCCATTAAGGATCTAATTCTTGGCTTATATCCATTGATTAAAGAACAGCACTGGAAATTAAATTGGCCCAGTGAAACAAATTCTCTTCTCTTATGCGGTCATGAATCAGAAATGACCCTGGATTTTCATACAGGTGACAGTGTCCTGGATTTAAACTAGCATATATCTAAAATCAAAATTTGGCCAGCTATGTAAAATTTGGGAGTTTCAGTTTGTGTTTTGAGGTAGGATTTGGTTGGCGTAGATCTCATCTTGCTGAGGTCATCTGGTCTGTCCACCAACATCCGTGCTTGAAAACAAATTTCATTATCTTAATATTCGCTATTCTTGATGGATCACTCTCGTACCTAACCTTGATTATCTCTGGAGAAAATAGTTAAATAGAGTCTTCTGGGATTTGCTACCAAATATTTAAAAGTCTTACTGCATTGGAAATAGTAAATCCATGTAATGACTTGTAACTAGCGGTGAGTCTGAGGTGCATCTTCTGCAACTAACTTTTTGCTAAACTTTATTTGAATTCAGGAACTGTTGGCAGAGCATGTGAAAGGGCTTGAAGTCAAGGGGGTGCATATTCTGTGTGATCGGTCTTGGAGGTCTCACTTTAAAAAGGATCATTAACTCGGTGTTACCTTTCAGTGCCTTTCTAAAATTTTTCATTTTAGACGAGAGGCCTGCGTGCAGAATTTAAGAGGCTTATTCTCTTACACAGAAATAATGCTGCTAAGCTGCTAGAAATCTCAGCAGCTTAATATAAATGTTCAAATAAAAAAGTTAGTATTTTAACTGTATAACCTTCAAATATAATTAATAATGAAATCCTAAGCAGGAGCCTAGGGGAAAGCATTTGGATTCTTTCTATTTGTGGAATAGGTGCAGGTCTCTAGTGTGCAGTTGAAAATAGGGACTAAATATGAGCTGATGATTTGGAAATCACTAATGTGTGCTGCCGAATGCAGTCATAGTTGGGATATAAAGTAGAGCACAGGAAAAAATGAAAACAGAGGGACGTGGGCCCCCAACTTCACGCTCAGATAAAATACCAAACTTGCTTACTAGGTGGAGGTCTTCAGATGCAGAGTTTTTTCATTTGGCCTGAGGATTAAATTATGTTATCCAGCCAGTGCAGAAGGTAGTATTTTATTTTTTTTCTTCATTCTTTTTACCAGTGCCAGCGAAATTATTATTCTGGAGCATAATTATAGGAAACAAAAATCGCAGTAAGAGGGTGTGTCATGGCCACCTGTATGATGAGCCTGTTAAGATTTCTAGCACAGCAAGATGCTTTCCAGAACCACTACCTCCCAGAGAAAGAACATGTTGTCAAGAGTTAATCCAAAGGTGGTGGTCATATTCTAATTCAGAAAAGGCAGAAAGAAACTGTCCAGGTAATTAAGGGCCTTCTGAAGAGCTGTGCATGTTCTCCAATGCAGTTGGAATATCTTGCTCGTTCTGTGCTTACTGTTTTCAGAAACCGTGTACCACTTCCACTCTTGAAGGATGCATGGGAGGGCCACCAGTTTGCTCCTTGATGTAGTGCTTAAGCTCTGCAACAGTTTTAGCTGTAAACAGGAACTATGTGATTATGTGCCGGAATTTTGGCCTCAGTAATGAAATAAGCAGAGAGGAAAACTGTCTGCAGGTACTTCAAACATACGGGATGTCCACACAGTACTCTTCCAGAGTGTAAGTGGGAAAAGCAGAAGCACTGAAAATGACTGGTTATTTCTTTTTATTTTCCAGCTCTTTAAACAGCTTGCAGCACATGCTGCAGGTTTGATTAAGGTATAAATGAGGGTCAGGTTGGGGGTTGCTACATTAAAATCCTTGGAGTCACGTGATTTGGGAAGAAAAAAAAAAAGTGAGTGGAAAATGAAGTTTGGTATACACAGTAGTCAGCATTTACACATCGCTGTCACACTGTGTGACCTGAGGTATTGCAATTACTTCCTATGTAGTTATCAGTTGCCATTTTACTGACAGCTTCTGAAAAAGGGATGGTATTGGCTAATGGAGCAATCGTACTACCTGTCAGAGAAGAAAAAAATTATTTTTAGTCTTGTCTTTTATAACAACACCTTGAATGGTTGATGATGCCTAAAAGGGACAACATAGAAGTCAACCTGTTACATCATGTAGCCTGTTTTTCAAACCGGAGAAAGCAAAAATCTCATAAATCGTGGCAAGGACACTGAAGATTCACTCGCAGTCTACTCTTCTAGGACCCCACCCCCAGCATGGAAGGTACCAGGGCTGCATTTCACTCCTGGGGCCACCTCCTGTGTTGCAGGCCATGTTGTGTTGTACCCTATCCATTCTTTTACAGTGGCTGCATCATCCCTCCTCCACATCGCAGCAGTAATAACTCTTGATGCAGGAGCCGTAGCCTAGGTTTTTGTGACCATCTGTGGTGGTTGTAGGAGAATATCTGTTCTATGCTGCCTTCTCCTTGGGAAAAATGATGAGCTGATGGAAATATGTCACTTGTCCATATCCAGCCCATTGCTAACCAACTCATTAGTGCTTTTAGATTATGCTGAATCTTTCTCCCACCTCAAGCAACTGAAGCATGTACTAATGAATGATTGTTCAGCAACTTCAGTTTGTTTATGTAGTCTTGACATCTTTTATGTAACCTTTCACATATGACAGTCGTGTCTAAACGTGCCTTGCACCGTTAACACAGTTACTTGTTTTCTGAAGCCGGAAGCTAACTGGTTTGGAGTTGCAGAAAACTGAAATAAAGTAGAAATCAACTTTTCCCCTTGCTCCTGATTCAGAAAGTTAAGTTCTGGACGTCTTGATACATTAGGAGATAAAGGTACCAGATATCCAAAATATTAGCAGATTCCTCTAATAACATTTTAAGAGTTTTGTTCAAGATCCTCATTTTCTTCAGCAATGTTTGTTAAACCTCCAAAGGGCATAGAACTTGTTCATCTTAGCCAAAATCGGATATTAAGTGCTTAATAGATCTGGAATGCAGGTCTAGTCTTTGGACTTCTTTTAGCTGTCAATTAAAAGCAGAATATTTTTTTCTTTTTTTTCTTTTTTCTTTCTTTTTTTTTGTCAAAATGGTGTTTCTTGGTGATAAGTCTTTCTCCCACCTCAAGAAGTTAATGAGAAGACTTCTTGTCATGGGGTTCATTTTTATCAGGGCTGCTGAAGGTAGTAAAGGAGAAGAATGCACTTCCAGTAATTTTCAAGAAATAGTTCAGTGAGCACTTGAATTCATGAATCTATATTTTCTGTGGATTAGTGTTATGGTTGATTGACTTGCTGCCTAAGAAGGTGTGACCTCTTACTGAAGTATTTTCTGGTTTTTGAGATGTTTATAAATCCAATTCTGTGGTGCTTAAGGTATGAACTTGTACTGTTGGTTCTGTCTTGGGGAATTAATAGTGTCTCTCTCTACCCCTGCCTTTTTTTATGAAGCTTGTAGGAATCAGCTTTTTTATTCAGGGTTATGCCTCTCTAGCAAATTTGGTTGAAATTGGAAAATTAAAAGAGCATTAGGGAGAGGATGTGTCCAGACAGCACAATTTTAGCCTTAAGGAGATCAAGAGAAAAAGCCAGTATCCAGAGATAGGATGTCCTTAGTTATTCCAGGTTTAATCAATGATTTGCTCTATGACCTTTGGCAAACCACTTGTCTCTTTATGCAGTAAGAAGATATCGATTGATTGAATTGATGTCCGTGTGGGATGAGGGCCATTTTCAGATTCCTGATTGAGGATCTCAGCGTTCTTTATTGCCAAATACTGAGAAGGTAGAAGGTAATGGTAAACAGGCTGTCAGTATTTTCTGAAGATATGCTGACATATGTCTTGATAATGATTCATACAGGAAGGTTTGAGCAGGTTCTGCTGATTGAATAATGCAGGTGAAAATCTTTCTCTGAATTGAGGATGGTTTGAGTATGGACTGTGCACCCTGAAGAAAGGAGACCTCAGAGCATTTATGGGTTTGTGAGGTTTACCTGAATATTAGCTTATTTTTAATAAGAAGATATCCCAGAAATTAGGAGAGATTTGTTTAACTCTTCATGTACTATCTATGATTTGTTGCCAATTGAAACTTGCCAAAAGAGAAAGAGACTATCTAAGTTTACTTGCTTGGGGTTTTTTTTGGTCATACACTGGCAAATATGTAAAAAGCAAAGCATCAAGGCTACTTTTTCATTCCTTTCATCTGTCTGTAATGTATGCTAGAGCCAATCATCCCCTTCTTTTCTTATTTGATCATGTGATGCAATATGTGAGCCATGCAGTGGGAAGCCAGGGTATTGGCATCAGTTACAATGAATGAATGTTTGGAATACTGTTAAGTCAGGCCAGCTTAAAGTTTAAAAGCAAGTCTTTACTAGACTGGCGTTCATTAACAATACATATAGCCAATACTTCTTAATCATTATTAGTTTTTGTCACTGTGTATTTAAACAATTGGTTCCCATTCTACATCAGCTGCAAGTGTACAATACTACAGAGTTGATGCCTTGTGGTTGGCCTACAGTCCCAGGTGGTCTTAGTCACCAAGGTTGAGGTCATCAGTCAAAAGCTCTTTCATGAGAGGAGTGACTTTTTTATTCCTCATTTTTTCATTTGCTCTTCTTTGAGGTTTTTATGCTTCTCAACCCTTTTCCTCCCCCACCGAGAGGGGAGTAATCTCATCTGGTCCCAACTTTATCTTATTTCTAAGGCAAGCGCTTGCTCTATTTCTACCAGACATTTTTCTAGCTTAATCTTCAGGATTATTCTGGTCCCAGGAGATAACCTTTCCTGCCCGTTCTGTGTCCTTTTTCTTATTCTGCAGGTTTTAGTCCTTCTCACATATTTTCCTGTACCTCCTTTTCTGCAGCAATAACACAAGTATCAATTTGCCGCTTTTTGATTACATGTTACTTACATACTGGTGCTTAGCTATATTAAAAAATGTTTGTGCATTTTGTCCAGTTACACTTACAGTATTATGGTCTTAGAAAGTGTTTCATGTTCATGTCGGTCACCAATTGCTGTGTACTTACATTTGGGTTCAAGGCAAGGAAATAATTATATCCAGCGTACTGTATTTCTACTTCAGGTGTGCAACAGCCTCTGCCTTGACTACACCATGGGTTTCCTAAAAGAAGGAACTTTCTGCTTGGATCAAGTTCTTTCACAGAATTTGCTTGATTTCTCTCTGGTGGTGTGGGAATCTTCTACGATGTTCCTTAGGTTGGAAGGATAGCAAGAAAAACAGGTACAGCTCTGCATAGAAGACGGCTTATTATCCCTGGCTTTTAGTTGGCTATTATGTGACCTCCAAAAGCCCCAAATGGTTCTGATTGACTGAGATTACTATCCCTACAGTCCTTGAACTTTGATTACTTCATGTACACAGAGTTTGAGCTGTCCATCAGGCATGAGGCTGATCATTTGATAGGTCATAAATTTCATGTTTCTTGATTGTGTAATGAAACTGTTGGTGTTTTCAGAATTTGTTGTAGCACTTCATAAGAGGGAGAGAGTGTTTTGTGTTGGTTTTTGGGTTTGGGTTTTTCTTTTTTGTTCTGTGGTATAGAAAGTTGAGTTGAAGCTGCTTCCTCTACAGGGGTCTGTGATGCTACCAAATTTTCCATAGTTACTACTGCCACATACGGTTTTCTGTACTCTCTGGTTTCTGAGTCTTTTTTCCTATTCTGTGGGGAGTCTTCAGTGACGATCAGCCAGCAGGCATAATGCAAGAAATCTCAGGGGTCATCAGTCAGAAGTTACGTTAGACTATGCCAAATTATATTTAATGCATTTTTTTTTTGACTCGGGACCTTGCTTTATTTTTACCAACAGTTATTAGCAGAGGGCCAACTTGTCCCAGTTGTTGAAAGTTGATGGGAAACTGTGTGTGACAAAGACCACATCAGGATGTCTCTACAAATGAGGTGTGGAGTCTTGAGCTATGTAGCCCTTATTTATAGTGGAGAAAAATAGAAGGCTGTTTCTGGCCATCTCTGTAGACAGGGCCAGGGATTTGATGGTGTAATAGATGAGTTCATCACTGTGTGGTTCATGTGACACTGCTCACATGGTGTCAGTATAGTGTGATGCCTTTCTTAAATACGGAATGAAGTATTGACTATGAAGAGGTGATAAAAACTACAGATGTTCTAGTTTAGAAGGAAGGATCCTAGACCTTCTCTGATATCCTTGCATAGTTACTGTGTTTACGCCAAGCAGAAAAGACTGCTGGTTTGGTTCTCAATGTACAGTCCAGTTGGCACAGTATGACATGGCATGACATTATGAAGAGCCATGCTACTTGGTTGCAAGAAGGGATCTGCAGTGATGATTCACTTCATCATTTTATTGCTTTCCTTCATTCTTGGCTGTAACCATGCAGTGTTTTGTTTTAGCTTTTAATTTTCAACTAATGACATTGATATTCTAGGGTAGGTGATACTAACAGAGTTATCTGTAGGTGTTCCCCTGGCAGTAGCACTCGTTTAATTCTTCTTGGATAGATAAAAGCTCAGTTTTGGATCTTTGCACTTTAATCTCCTTTTGAGAGAGTTCAGAAAAGGAGCAGATTATTCTTCTCAAAATTCTTGTCCAGTCTGGTTTATCTGTCTGTGTCTCTTTCCTTCAAGTAATGACAATGACAGAAATTATTTTTCTTTACTTTACCTAGAGGACTTCTCGAAATCCTTAGGTGAGATTACACACAGTTTCGATTCTATATTGAAAGTTATGTTAGTTCTTTTAGCAAGATGGGTATTTTTCCAAGTATTGCTTAAGAACTTGCATTAAGAAACTTAACAAACGGTATTTTGAATACCTGGAATAATAAAATTGACTTTCCTGCTTAATGCCTCCAACTTAAATATAAGCGTCCAGTGTTCTGCACCTACCAACCCAGTAGTTGTCCACCATGCCTTTCAAGAAAAAAGCATTGTACCATTCAAAGTGCGAAGGCAAGGAACAACGGAAAAGAAAAATAAGCAATAAAAAAAAAAAGGAGATATTTTTAGTAAAGGAAAGCATGACAGCATTGTACTTAGAACCTGAACTGTGTGAATTTTAAGTTGTCTTTCATAAGCCATACCTATTAAAATGAAAACATGAAATTTGCATAAAACGTGACAAAATTTGGGATTAGTACAAGTCATGTCCCTCAGAGGTGCATACAAGGTTACGAAAAGAAAAGAACACCTGCATTTCTTTTATATATGTATATACATCTATGTCTGTATAAACAAAAAACTTTCAAAGCAAAAGTGCATAAGTTTCTTTTCACTCTCCTTCCTCCCCCGTCTCTACTGTGCTTAGTCCTTTTCAGCTTCTTTTTCACAGAAAACAAAAAAAGGCACAGATTTCAATTTTTAGGGTTGCAAACTATCTTTAAAGATCCCTTCCACTTTAATATTTCTGGCTTCTGGCTTTCAAACAATTGCCATTTTACCTAAAAGGGCAACGTGTTTACAGATTGTATGTGAAATCACTTTTGAGAGTAATGTGTTTCCTGAACATCTCTATTTTTAGCATGGTGATAGCTCAAAGCTAAGAACCCTTCCTAATTGAAACTGTACTTGTGGGAACTTAAAGATAGGGTTCTTAATTTTTTCCTGATATGGACACGTCTTAACATGGGAGGCATCTTAGGAAATCTGAGACAGTCCTCCTCTTATTCATATTTGTGAGGCTCTTATTCATAGCTGTGAGGCTTCTCTCCCCTCCAGGTTGGAATTGTGTAGTTTTCTATTTGAGGGCTAACTGTGGTTGCTTCCTGTGCAAAGTTAGATGTTGAATGTATTTTTAGCTGTCTTTCCCCCCCTAAATGCAGTTTAGCAACTGGGAATAAGGTGAGCCAGAGTAATGTGACTTAAGTTTTCTGCAGGTCATCAGGAAGAGCCTCACCAGTGGTACGTGCACCATCATGCTGCTTTAAGAGAAATGGTGGTAGTGCATTACTCTTCAGAAGTCCTACAAATAAACACTGGCCTGGAAGGTTTCTTTAGCATTTTAAGAACAATAAGGGAGTGCAGATTTAATAGGCTAATATGTTTAAGTGGCCTTCGTACCATCTTACTTAACACAGTGGGATTTTCTGCAGCCTGCAGAGGTAGGAAATAGTTCTGTACACATTTACTGTGTAGGACTTCCTTCTTTTGGACTTAATGTGGCTTAGAACAAAGAAAAAACAACTTTTCTCCTGTAATTCACCAGTGGAAGAAGCATTTCTAAATACATTAGGGAGATCTTTATTTGTGTCTGTGAACAACAGGGCCCTGCTGTACTGGTCATTTCTTATTAATGCAGGCTTCCGGTCAGTGAGGACAGAAAGGAGATCACTGACTACGTAAAATTCTGGGCTGGTTTAAGTTATAGCTCAGGAGACAGAAAGATCCTCTTTTGCCCCAAATACAAGATTCAGTCACAGTTAGGAAATATAAAGCCATTCATGTCGCAGGGCATTTGTTGAAGAGTTAAAACTTAAGCTAGATGAGAGAAATGCATGAGGGAGTGTCTTGCATCAGATGGTTACAGTAGAGGATCTGGCGGCTGGACTTCTGCGTTCTGCTCCAGCATCTCCAGATCTCCTGGGGGAATAATGTAGCTGTTGTTGGCATCACTGTATCTCTTCAGGGAAAAGAATTTAGAAATTCAAGGAGGAAAGGCTGAATATGTTCGGGAATTTCTGCCCAGTTACTGCACCAACTGATTATAGGGACATTTGACTACATGTAAGTGAAAGCAAACCTCCATTCAACTGACATTAAATAATACAGTATTTTATGTAATAGTCTCTATTAGTGTACACAGATGCATAATGAGAATTTATAGGTATATGTAACTCCTGGAATCTTGTACTTTTTCTTGTAAACTATTGCCCTGAAGTTTGGCTTCTTATCATATTTCTTTTTTCTGCTTGCATGCATTAGAGTAAACGGGCAACAATCTTCAAAAAGGTAGCCACAGAGTGGAATAGCAGTTGGTGTTTTGTTTCCTGGCTGGCTTATTGTATTTTGCAAGTAGCTTTCCTGTGGAAGATGCAGGTTCAAATTTTGTTCCTTATGCTTTGCTTAGTACTGAGGAAGGGACGAGTGAGATGGTGTTGGCCTGCATTATTTCAAAAAGAGTTCTTCAGCATATGAAAAGAAGCTAAGGAGCTCCTCCATGTTAGACCCAGTTCCTTTGCGTAGTATTTGTAGAGAACGTACTTCAAGAGTGCTGAGCTTTTTCTGGGGGAGGTGCAGAGGAGGGAAGGAGGAGAGATTTGGATCTTCCGTGCAAATTACAGGCAGGTTCACCTTTGGTAAATGTAGATGCATCTTAGTTATGCTGACAAAAAGTCTCAAAGGATCTCTGCTTTTAATTCCATCAAGGTATATTGAAGAAATAAAAAGTTTAGTTGTATAATATGTAAATGATCCTTCTTTTATTTGTGAATGTTATTTTCACTGTCTTAGCAATTGGGCCTGAAATATTTTTCTGGGCTTAGTGGCAACACAAAGGCATTAGATCAAGAACGTTCCAAGATTCAGATTGGCTGGTATTTGCTTATATCACCATGACTGAATGTTACCAGTTTTAAAATGCTTTTTTGTTGTTCAGGAAATTTTAAAACAGCTTTGATTTCAAACATGAAACTTGGCAAGTGACTGGTCCATAATGTGTTCTAATCACTTCTGGTATTTTGGAAAGACTTGAAAAAGATTGAAGTTGTTGTATTATTAGAAATCCAGTTACCAATTGCACATCTGAACTTCTCTTCTTTACCTGGAACATAATTAGCTTATGGTCTTGTAGTCCTTTCCCCAGTATTAATGTTAACATGATGGATCTTAATTTTATGTTTTGCTATATGCAGGTTTTTGTTAGAATTTTTTTTACTGTTAAAAGATTACATAGCAGTTTCAATTCTGTAGTTTGGTTGACCACCAGGGGGGTGCATTTGGTCTCATCCTGTTTTGTTTAAACATAGATTATGAACAGGTTGAATACCCATCCTTACTTTTCTAATACTAATATTTTATTGCCTATTTAGGGGTGGTTTATTTTTTTTTTTTCTAGTGCAAATGGAGCCAGAGTGAATTTTAGTCTTGGCACTTTGAATAATTCAATCATTGCAGAAGCCCTACTAGCCTGAGCTCATACCTAGCGTGTACTCTTCATCTTATGTATTTGAAGCAGAGATAAATATTGCATAGATTTAAGTGTGTACACAACTATAGCTCAAGGTCCCTGGAATAACTACAAACATAATTTGTATTGGACCAGGCCAGCAGGATGCTGAGGTCTCTGAATCCAGTCCTGCAACACATTTAGATATACTTTGCCTCCAGCAAAAGGAGCCATTCTTTTTAAAAATCCATTTTAAACTTATCTAGTAATTATGCTATTGCTTTATTAGCTAGATTTTGCAGGATGTGGCTGGCAGTATAAAAACATTTTTGTTGTTTTTACTAATATTGAAAGTAAATGGAAGATTTTTTCTCCTTTTTTTTTTCCCAAATATTATTTCCTGTTCTGACACAGTGATCAGTTCAAGTCATTGCTGATATATTCTCTTTCTCTATATTGTTTCCAGGGAAAAAAAGTACAATAGAGCTTTGCCTGATCATAATGCAGGAACTGAACTTCCCTGAACTTTTGTATTGCTCCAGCTTGGTCTGAATTTCACTTCTTGTAGGGTGATGTCTAATTAAACAAGAATTATATATATGGACTTTACCAGGAAATATTTGAGAGTTTACATTGACGTTACATTAAAAGTTTAAGCAGCAGATTTACAATACAGTCCAAAGGTCTCAAAGTCATTTGGTATTAAATTTCCAGAGATTTCTCAGATGAATGAAATCGGGGGGGTTTGGTAGCATTGTCCCTGTAATACTGAATCTCAATAGCCTGTACAATAAGATATTGTTCAGTATCCTCCTTGGGCCTTGAGCTTAATATGGCAGTTACATAAACTGAAATAATGTGAAACTTCTGGGCATGGTTCGTGCATGACATTGTGTAAGATGAAGCTGGTTTTGGACTTCAGGTTAATGGCCTACAGGCAGAATAATAAATAATGTGCTTAAGTAAAAGTGTACGTTGATTTGTGCTTCGTCATGTGGTGGGATAAACTCAGTCCATGGATAATCCAGAAGAGTCCTGGTAGCACTTGAGGTGCACCTGCTTATATGAAGTCCAAACTTAGCCTACAGTCCTAACTTTGCTTTCTATTATCTATGCTTGCGTAGTGCATCCCTTCTTGCACATCAAAATCCCAAGTTCCTCCCAAGGTCCTTGGTGGGCCTGTAGAGGTAAGCTCCAAAGCAAGTGGGCAGAAGGCCCTTTTAAATCTACTTTGTGTGGACAAAGTAGGTGGCTGCTTAGGGTAGGAAAACAGTGATGGACCTACTGGCCATCTAATGGCCCCAGAAGCCACACTTGCTGCTCTGGGGGTATTTCCACCCCTTATTCTTTCCACTCATCTGTCGTCAACTAGAACTACAAACTCATGCTTCTGTGCTGATGCCACTTCCCTCCTTTTCTTCTGTGAGAGGAGTGTTGCATCTTCATCCTAATACCTTCTCTCTGTGCAGCAAAGGAGGTGGAGTGGAAGCTCTGCATGTGAAGAAGGGAAGGTGGATTCTCATAGTGCAGGCAGAGGGAAGGAGGTGCTTGTCAGGGAGATGGAGTAAGGCTGTTGCAAGAGGGTAGGAGTATTATAGGTCCTGGGAGATGATCAAAGGTCCCAAAAACATAGATGACATCTCAGAAAGGACCTGGGTTACTAGGTCTAGTCTGCTGATGTCAGATTGCAAGGCAATGGATCATTAACGATAAGTCAAGAGTAAGAGTTGGGACAACCTTCCGCAGTTTCTTACAGTTGAAAATGTGCAGCCTTTATATTCAGTTTGCTTTTGCTGTCTCGATAAAGAGGATAACAAAAGTTATTTTGTCCTTATTCTTGGAGCAGCATGAGTAAGCGGAGGCTGCAGTGCTGGGAGCATGTTCTCTGTACAAGGATAATGAAAATTCCAGCATTAGTATGAGAGAAGGAGGCAGGATATAGTGAACTTCATGTCTTGCTGGTATTGCTGAGCTTATCCTGGAAATACTGAACTGCTATGTTTAGTTGCTCAACACTTAGGGATATTTAGAATTCAAAATAAAGATTTATCACTTTGATCTTGTCTGCCATATGTCACATGAAATGGATGTGCATTGCTATGTAGTTTTTCATTTCACCTCAGTATTTTGCCTTTCATCCAAGATCTTGCCCCTTCATAGAGAAGGGGCAGACCGAACTTCTTTGGGGCAGATCTGTGAAGGAAGTGGAGAGGGAGGAGCCATTAAACTGCAAGTATTACGTGTACACAGTGGCTCTGTGGGGATAACTCAATGTCATCTCCTGTACCAGAAATCAGCAACGAAAAGGCTTGAACTGTTCAGGGCAGCGGAAATTCAGGACAACAACTAAAGGAGGACCCTATTTTCAAAGAAGAATTTATATGTGATTATTTTAAAATTTTAATCTTTAGAACTAATATAGTTACTCTAGGAAGGGAAGCCAGATGATCTTCCCTGACCACAGTAGCTACAATTTTTATTTTAGTTTGCTTTACAAAGCAACCAGTTTCACAACTAGACCGTATTGGTGCAGAGTAACGTGACAAAGTCATATACTCACACAGTGAAAACCTTGTCTGTCGAAGTTCAAAACTAAATTCTGTATCAGTATTTGATAACATTTTTTACATTTTAAGATATATTAAATGCCACATTGTTCTGGCTTATGCACATCTCCATTATTTGGATCTTACAATTTTGATTCCTTTTGCATTTGATACATTTCTTACTTCTGAATCATCAGTTTTGGATGCTGTCAACATTTACATTCTTTTTCTCATCCTTAATGAATCTGTTTAATGATAATAATCCTGGCACCTATTGCTCAGCATCGGAATGGATTCTTCTTTCTATTCTTATCTAATACCATTGATTAATAACTCATTGCTTCCTATCTGTCAGACCGTTTTTATCCACCTTATTGTATTATTATCCAGGCCATAACTCTCTAGTTTCTCTATGAGCTTCCTGTGTGGTACTGTGTCAAAGGCCTTGCTAAAATCCAAACAAATTATATCTGCCACGTTTCCTTTATCCGCCCAGTTTGTCACTGCACTGAAATACCCATCACAATGAAACATTTATTGATGTAAGTTTCTGTGTTAAACCAGAATAAATGTGAAGGTTCTGCTGTGATTATATGATAGAGCCTGCTTCTTAACAGGTATTATCATTTTATGCGCTAAAGATAATTTGAGCCATGGGAGATGATACCATTCAACAGGAGCGGTGAGGCTGTGAGGATCAAAGCATTACAAACCTTGAAAAGAAGTGGGAGAAGCTTATATGCTACAATAACTTGTACAGGGCATAAGTGAAGCCCTCAAGCTGTATTCCAAGAGATGCTCAGAGAATATGAGCTTCAGAGCTGCTTCACAAAAAAACTGTATCTGTAGAGAAAGAATTGTTTGGGCAAGGCCTCGTGAAAGCTGCATGCTGTCACTGTTCCTGTTCCTTGGGAACATAAACAGGATCTAGGGACAGCTTGTGCAAGAAAACAGTTGGAATAGGGAATATCATGGTTTTCAGCAGCCAGCTTGATTACCATCATCACCCCTGCGTAGGAGGAAAGCTTCAAGAGGTATTCAGAAGGATGCTGGGTCCCACCTGGCTATAGCAGAACTACCAGTTAAACTGCACTTTAGGAGTCCAGGTCAGGTCTTAAGTGCAGTTATAAAGAGACTAACTCTTCAGTGGGTTGAGAAGTTCAGCTTCTAATGTGCTTTCACAGCTGGGCTTCTCAAGTGCTCGTTGCTTACTCTGTTAGCAGTAGGAATAAATGAGAGGGGTGGACTGTGCTATTAAGGGATCCAACACGTTTAACAGGTACGAGGGCCCTTGTGGTGAAATTGCATCCAGTGCCTTTTTCGGAGTGACCATTAAGGCTGATTATGCATCGCAGCATTTATTCAGTTGAGTGTCTCTAACTTTCTGAAACCTGCATTTCAAGGAGTGTTAGTCTTTGCCCAAAGGCAGTATTTTTCATACTTGAACGAAAATAGTTCAAACACTATTGGGGGGGTGGTGTGGGGGGTGTGAAAAGTAGCCAAAAATACACCTTTTTCCTAATTAAAATGCTTTTCTAGCTGAAATAGCTATGGTTTGGAAATTAAAATTTGTAATGGATACAGTCTTCATTGGGAAAGTAAATTCAAAAGATGAATGCTATAAGGAAGATGAAATCTCTGTGGGCACACAGCTTTGCAGTGAACTAATAACAGATGGAGATTTACCATGTTGACAAAGAAACCTTTGGTCTCCTGTTGTCCATTACTGCGGTGGCAGGAACCCTCAATCCCAGCACAATGCCGTAGGTTCTCTTCTGCTTCTGTTCTATTGAATCACAAAAAAACAGGTTTCTCCCATCTGCAGCCCTGTGATCCTCGTTTGAACCACAGTCCTAGGGTTAGGAAGAAGCCCCGTTCAGCAGCAAATGGCCATGAGTTCCAAGACACAACTGGAAATGACCAAAACTCCTGTGTACTTTTAAAAGTGCACAAAGGGCTCCAATTCAGGAAAACAATCATTTTTGGGAGGATTCTTTAAGCACAGGCATTACTTCCGTTTTGTGTTCTTTTTTATTCTATTCCCTCAGGACAAGAGAATGGTGACACAAAATAAACCTGTTTATAGAGAACTAGTACCAGCTAAAGTGCATTCACCTTAAAAAAGCAGCAATAGCGTGATGCTATATCTATGTTAATAAGATTTGTTCTTTTGTATTACAGATGAGCCTAGACAGAGCATTGTGCTGGCATGTCTATATTGCTTCCAATCCCAAAGTTTGCTTATTTTTTGTTAGATGAGGAGCCTGTGCAGCATCGACCTCCCTCTCTGATTTCTGTGACACAATTAGTCCATGGCCCTGCTTATATTTTCAAACCTAATATGCCAGAAAGTAATCTGGGCCATATCCTAAGTCATTATTTGGATTCTGAAGTTGGAATGAGGTCTTTTGACTGGCCCCTGAGCTTACTTTAAGATCTTCTTGGAAGAAATGGGCTTGATTTATTTTTTTTTTTCTCTCTCCTTTCCCTGGTTGTTGAAGAGGGCTTTCTTAATATAATATAATTAGTTTTTTCCTGAGTAAGGACATCAGTATTTTACTTTCTGTGAATAGTTACTTGTGGCAGTTGCTTCATCACTGATCTGCAGTTCCAGAAGTGAGAGCAATGATAGGAGCAAGTACTTTCAAAACGATTAATCGACTGATGTTGTAAATTCTATGCAGAAAATTCAAAAGATATCAGTAAGTGTTGTGCTATATTCTCTCGTAGCCTTCCCCTTCCCCATAACTAAATGTGATTCTCATCCACCTGCTCCAGGTGACTTCGGGTATTCAAGAAAAATCAAACCCTTACAGATACAGAACTTCCTTATTGCTACAAGGTTGCAGAAGGGTGACATCTTCTGAAATGTTTTCTGATAACAAATGATACTTCTTTTTCTTCTCTTTAATTTTTAGATGGAATGACTGTGGTTCTTACCAAAGTGGGGGACTAGACTGTAAACATGAGTCAGGTGCCGCACAAGTTGTGGAATATTGCTAATGAACTTCGGTCGTTGTAGAGTCAGTAGCTTTGCTCTCACAGTTTTCAGGCTCTGCATACATTTTACGGCAAGCAAGAATCATGCGAAAGCAAAGTGAAATATGTTTACCTTCTCATACTTGGTTTTAAAGCCTTTATGGAGAGCTAACACTTTCTGTCCTGTTAACGCTCTATTAAGGTACCTCTTTCCTGACCTGCCATACTCCTCATTCTTGCAATTCCAGCTTTCGGATGTCTCTCGAGCAGAAGTTCACTGGCTGTTCTTGAGCCACATCCCTTGCTTTTCTCAAGGGGATTAGGGCACTCCTTTCGGGCAACAGTCTCCTACCCCGCAGTGCTAAGCACACTCACTGTGCATGGGAGCACAGGCCTCCTGCTTAAGAATCTGCCTCCATTTCTACCTCTTGCTTGTACATACCCGTCTAAGTAATTTCATCTCAAGGTCACAGGTTTCTCAGTTTGTAAAATGAAAGATACTACTACTACAGCGGCAATGATTTGTATTCTGAATTGAATGAGGTTTTCTGTAGGTTTTGCTCTGGGTTTCACTCCAACCTGTAGCTAAAATAGCTCTTTAAGATGCTCTGTCTGTGTGTGTTGTGTGTCAGGTGTTCTGTTAACTCCAGCTATTTAATTGAAATTTTTCAAGATGGCAGTGAATGCACCCTCACAGCGAGCTGTTTCTGAGGCTCCATTTCTTTTAATGGATGGATCGTAGTGTGTGCCGGAGGGGGGCTGCTTTAGCTGCTTAACTCACAGAGTAACGCTAGATGTTGTATTTCTTCCTTTTCCTTTTCAGTCAGAAGAATGTGCATGGAGCAGGAAGGACTTCAGGTTAAAGCTGGTAGGAAAATACACCGAAGAGTGGTTGTCAGGATAGTGCCCAGCATGGGAAGGGGGTGCTGTACCTTTGTGCTTTGATAGGAGAGGGCTAAATGCTTATTCGTTCTCTACGAGAAAATGGGGCTTTGGGACAAAATTCACTGTGATGAAGTCCATGCACCAATTTATTCCTATTTAGGTCATCAGAATAGGGCTTCAGTGGTGCAGTCTGTATGCTGGCTCTCTATACAGGGATACATTTCACCCTCGGTGAATGCTCTTTGTTTTCTCAGTTGAGGTCAGTTTTTCATTGCATTCATTAAAAGAAATAGCTTTGGATTGCAAATACCACTGTCCCTCTCCTTCCCTGCCAGCAAGCCGGCTTTACAGTCCTGAAGATGTTAGAAAAAGGGTAAATTTGGAAGGAGAAGGAGAGGAAAGAACTAATGGAAGTTCAGAGCCTGAAGCTGTTGTCAGTTATCTGACAGTTGGGCTGTTGCCTATTTCTGATGGACTTCAGATTTTTTTTGCCTGAATTTCTCCACTGTTCCTCTGTCTATCCTACTAGATGCCAACCAGGAGAAAGAAGGATAGTTACTTGGATGAGTTATGTTTCTCGAATGATTCCTTCAAGAAAAATGTAATCCAAACCTATGAAGGTTATCCTGTGGCAGCATCATCGTAGTGCCTCTGTCTGGAGGCTCTTGTTCCTTCATTTGAATGCTCAAGAATTGGTTCTGTGTAAGAGCTGATAATTCTTGCTGTGCTGTCCCCTTCTGTGCTCCCTGCCTTGCCCCCTGTTTTTTAATATGTCTGATCTTGACAGAGTGGAAAAGTTAAAACCCAAAAATAAGTTCCTAAGCCCATTCCCGTTCGCGGTATACATGTGTGTACGAGCATGTTTGTGTGACGGTATATCATCTGGTACAGTGCAATTCTTTTTAAACACCTGTGGGGACAGATTGGGAAGGCTCATATAACGCTGAAGTCTGAAGAACTGGTTTTTTACTCATGGGAGAACAAAGAAAAAATTTTACTTAGGAATTGCCCCCAGCCTGTGGGACAGTCGAAATCAGTATTAGATTTGCATCTAGGATTTATTTGCCGATCTCTGTCAGTGTGCTGCTGGTGAAGAGAATAGCTTTGACTTTGAATGGGGTAAATTAGGCAAGTTCTGCTGTCACCTTTGAAAAATAAAATTTAATCAGATTTTGATTTGTTCTTTTAATGAATCATTGGTACCTAGTATGTGTCTGTGTGTATTGCTGCATGGTTTGTTATTATGAGGCCAAATCCTGACAACTTATTGCAAAATTGTTTTAATTTATTATTAATATTTTTTGTTTTTCTCATTTGTCCTGCTTTTGGAGCCTTTATAATTAGATATAATTAAAACCACAGGTTTTAAACTCCAGTCTAACGTTTAAACTCATATTTATGGTGCAACCCCTGGAGTTTTATTGTCATTCCAACTGCATTTTGGAAAAAAAAAAAAAAATTTTTTTGCATCTGTTCAAATCCTATGTCTACCACTTCTTAATCGTCTGTTTTGCACAGTAAAACGACGTTTTTTTTACACAACAAGAAACCTTGCAGTTTTCGGAGTAGCTATTTCGTATCCCGTAACAAAAGGGTGCAAGGGACCTTTTGCCTTGTACGCTTTAAAAACAGCTTTCCTCTTTTTGAACTTGTCTGTCTCTCTTCTCTTCCATGCAACAGCCTGAAAGTGCTACATGCTGTAGAACGAATTTTAAAAAAATGTTGTTGGCTGGCATTATGTAAAACCATATTTTCCCTTTCGGTGCGTATGTTCTGGTCCTAGCAATGTCCTTGTTTTGCTGAAATTAACATTTTTCCCCTCACAGTCATTGGTATGAGATGCTGGTTTTCTGTCTTCTTTAATTGTGATGCTTATTTTTTTTTAATTAGTATAAGGTTGATTGTTAAAATTAAGTGGCAGAAGGCTTCTTTCCAAGTTATTCAGAGATCTTTTGCTGAAGAAATATATTTTGCTACTCTCAATTGCCTTTTTCCCCTTCTTCTTTCATTGCAAACTACTCTGGGAAGAGCTTCTTTTAACAAAAAAAAAAAAAAAAGGCTACGCTTGACTGATAATGCATTGCTTTGGATGGTGAAACATTATGAAAGTTTAATTTTTAATTAAATCTGAAATACCAATTATAACTGAAAGAGATTTTAACCTGTTTCTTTTCAGACTGCCTGAAGTTACATTGTAGATGCTGAAATCACTGCACCTTAAAAACAAAAAGATTAAGCTGCACTGCATTCCTGTAAGTAAAAGCTTTTCCGGTACCTTTTGTCCGTATTTTTCCTCTATATGCATCCAACGCGTTAGCACAGTAGCTGGTCTTGGATAAAGGTCAGAGTCCCCTTAAATGGGATTTAGAAGTTCAAAGGATGTTTTATTTAAAAATTAAAACTGAACTTACATCTTGCAGATCTTTAATTTCAGACCCCTGAATAGATCATTCTTTTCTGCTTTGTTTTGAATATTATTAGGAATAGTGTGCATTTCTCTCTCTGTTGACTTACAGTTCCTGTCGCTTTGTCAGTGAGGATTTCTGCACTTTGGTGCAGGGATAACAGAAAGTAGCAGAAGATTCCTTATAGCATAAAATATAGTTTATTCTCTTTTCATGATGTCGTAATGAATTTTTCTCCTTTATGCAAGAAAAAACCCGAAAAACTTTCTGATGACATCACAGGGGGCTTCAGCTGCTTTAGGGTGTAGACGGGGGCAGAAATGCCTTATTCATCTGTGCTGTGACACAACAAAACAGTCAAAATAACTTCTTGTGTCTCTTGCAAGAAAGGATTTTCTTTCTGAGAGCATAGTTATTCCATAAATGCAAGTCAGGCTGTACATCAGGCTGACCTAGCCTTATTTAGAATCTGTTTATTAAATGTATTTGGGACAATAATTAAGATTTGGAACTTCAATGGCTGAACAACAGGCATGCAAAAGAGGATTGGAAAATATAGTAGATTCAGATACTCTGAATTTAATGAAATAATACATGAATAAAAATCCAGGAGCTTGTAGATAGTAGTAAAAAAAACGGATTTTAGTTGGACAGTACAAAGCTGTGGAATATTACAAAGCAAAGTTGGTTTGTTTTCTTGTTTGAGATCAAAATGTGCAGTCTGTAATGAAATCCAGAGCCTTCTTCCAAAGTGGTACTTCTGTACTTCAGTGTTAAAATATTTTAACTATTACATGGGATTTTTCCTTCCCTGCCCCCCTTCTTTTTTTTTAAATTGTATTTTAATGATTTTTTTTTTTTTTTTAAACTAGCTGAAGGGTACAGTACACTGTGGGCAGCTAACGCATGCCCCTTCCAGCGTGGAGCGCCAAGCATGACTCAGGCAGGCAGATTGTGCCATTCTGGCTCTACTCCATTGTGTTTTTACATTACTGGCAAGGGCCATGCCATTGTGTTGTTTAAATATTGTGTATTAACTGCAGGCTGTGGCCAGTGAATGGTATTTAACGTTTTCTGCTCATCATTCCTGAATATGAGCAGCCTCCCAGGCCACCAGAGGTTAACCTTGCAATTACAGTGGTGAGCCGAGTTGAAAACACTCATGGATTTCCTGGGTCCAGCAGCAATTTAAAGGGAGGTGTTGGGGGAAAAGTGGGGGAACGCATCTGAATCTGTGAGTACAGAATTTCAAAGTTGTCTTGCAATTTTGTGTGAACAACTAGGAGAATTTTTGTTGGAAAGTAGAGGTGATTCTCTTTCCAAAATGCACCAGCAGAGTGAGAAGCGAATTAAGGCAAATTCTTTGAATCCTTAGGATCCAGATGGTCAGTAAGTCCTGCATGGGCAGCCCTAAGGCAAAATACCAGGTAGCAATATAAGGGCCTGATGATTGGTGCTGGCTGGAATGGGCTTTTTTAGTTAAATGGCTTTGGAGGGGAAATAAATACACAAGTGTAAGGCAGAGATGTTGAGCAGCTTGCTCAAGGCCAGAGTAAATCAGTGGTCAAACTGGGAATGGAGTGTGGGGCTACAACTCCCAGGTCTGTTCTTTTCTCCCCAGTTCTTTCTGTTTCATGAAATAAAGGTCCAAGTTTCTAATCTTTGAATTTCTTGTCATTTGCTTTTTCCGAAAGAAATACCCCACCTGTAAACTTCTATCTGGTCCGAAGTTCTGTAGCCTTGGTATACAGCCTGTCTCTGGAATACAGAAGCACAAGATGGGGGAACTTTTACGTATGCATGTGTATGCTGTAAAATGAGGATGCGATTCTTGCTATACCTTGTGTCCGTGTAACTAGTAACTTGGCCCAATAAAAATGGGGGCACCTTCTTTAAAGAAGGAAGTACGCTTTAAGGATTTCCTTTGTTTCCTATGTATGTCCACTGGAATCAGGTGTCTCTAATTGTAAGATCTTTAATAAAGTGAACTTCCCAGTATGGCTTTCCTGTACTAACCCAAAAACAGAAAGAAGAAAAGGCAAGCCGTGCTCTGGTAGTTTTCTGGGTTTTTTTTTGAATCGGATTTCTTTAATCGAAGGGTGGAAAACTTGCTTTAGGGTAGGGATGTCCCTAAAGCAACTGATTAATATAAGATGGGCCAGATTTCTGACTGATAGGAAAATATGCTCGACTTGATACATGGCATTAGAAGAAAATACAGGTTCACAACACGTGAACATCTGGCAGGCAGTTGCATAAAAACACAGCCTTCTAAATGTAGTGCAGGCGTTCTCTTAATGGAAAAAGTCTGCGGGCTGGATTCTTGCTATGCTGGGTGCTCTGGCCATGTGTTGCTATGTACTAAAGTTATGTGGATTGATTGGCAAGTAGATCCATTGAGGTCCATGGGACTACTCAGATACTTAACTTTAAGGATGTGGTTAAATACTTTGCTATTTGCAACTAACCCCAAATGGGATTAAGTCTACTATGAGGAGCTACCTCTGCTCACATTCAGCGTCTACTTGATTTTAGGAGACAGTGACAGCATATTGTGTGTGAAAGAAAAACATTCTGTACACACAACCTGAACATTTATACAGGAGGCATACCAGGTGCACTTTCAAAGCAGTGGTTTTAGACACATTGCCATTTACTAAGGCAAATAAGGAGTATACAACACATTATTTTTGTTAAAAAGAGAGATTTTTCAAGGTTTCAGCCTTATGCAGCCTTGTGATCTGATGATTACTGACCAAGAGATCTGGTGCTCTAATCTTGACAGATGCTGGCTCATTGAGTGGCATTGGACAAGTTGTTTAACCTCGCTGTGCCTTGTTCAGCAGATCACTTTTTCAATCTGGTTCAAACTGATACAGCTCTGTGAACATTATTGAGTATGTGTTTGCAAAGCTCTTAGAGGAGAAATAGTAACCATTGTTATTATTAATAAGTATATTGTGTAGACAAATCACGAGGGATGGAGATACAGCCACTCATGGGGGTGATCTTTCACAACTCACTTGTGCCTTTGTTTAATTCCATCATTCAAAGGTATCAAGGCCAACTCCAATTTACAGAAGTATTTCTCATGTCACTCTCCCCACTGTTGAGTATTTTATTGTTCGTGTTCTCTCTCCGTCTGTTTCTCTGCTACTTTCCTCCATGCTGAATTAACCTTGCATACCAAACTTTATTCCCCTTTTTTGTATTATACAGCAGAGACATTTGTGTAGCCTCCAAATTACAGAGAGCAAATTCATTTTGTCTAGTGATTGTTTGCTGATGATGTATGAAACAGACAGAAGACAGTTTGAATTTTCATAAGTTCAATTGAGCTTGCAGGCATAAGGAAGGGGACAGGCAGAACCCAAGCCAATGTGACACAGTAAGCTGGCATCCCAGAGTGCAGGCTGCATATGTAGCGTCAGGATGTCAGGGCTGAGAAGGGCTTCGTCCATCACAGTGGTGCTTTTAAATGAAGGAAGAGTTTTGAAGCAACAAACAAGCTACCCTACTGTGTTCTTTACAGCACAAGAATCCTCGCGGTTCCTGATGGATATGGGATCTGTCCTTCCCTCTGGTAACTTGCTGTTTTAAATAGAATTTTTTGTCTAAGATGGGCTTTGTTGAGCCCTGCAAATTCCCAGTTCCTATTCCTCTGACAAAATGTAAACCCTCAATATTTCATTAAGCCGTTTTTGGGGGTGTTTTTGATGCCGAAGATACTGGCTTGTGGAAGCTATGCTGGAGATGCTGGAGAAGACGTGCACATTATGAAATGAGTATGGAAGTGTGCTTCCTTTGAACAAAGATCAATGTCTTGGGGCTGACTGTCACTGAGGAATTGTGTTAGCACTAAGAAAGAGAATTAATTTTGCCTTTTCCCCTTCCTATACCAAGGCATTAATCCAGAAACTCATGGGGATAAATTCTGCCCTGATTTCTGCCTTTGGAACCCCAGTGGAAATGTGGAGAGGTCAAAAATGTTTGTCAAGACAGAAATTGTCCTAGTGTTAAAATTGTTGAGGAAGCAGAAACTGGTTGATTGTTAACTGGCCCATGGGCAAGAGGAGCCCTATGTGGCATTATATGCTTCTGAAAGTGTTGCTTTTGTTGTATGTTAAGGAGAATATGAAAAAAAAATATTCTAGTGAGTGAAAAGTTTTAATCAGGAGCACAGTGATTAATTGTTCTTCATATCCACTGGGAGCAAGACCTAAAGAAATCAGTTCAACGAGCAGTGAAAATTACCAAGTTACATATTAAGAACCATGTTCTGACTGTATTGGTTGTAAAGCACTGGGACTCACAACCTTGTAGGTACTGTGGAAGCACAGGAGGTTTCTTCTGTAAGGAATGTCTTGGAAAACCATCTCTCAGGGCATGCTAGAACTTGCCATAAGGCAGAAGACCAGCCTGGATCGGTTCTGTTGCTCCCTGGTGTTTCTGTGATTCAGCGTACCGTTTGGGAATGTTGGTATGTGGCTAATACATTCCTGATTAATAAAGCTTAATGTTCCCAAAAGATCCCCAGGGTTCTCATTTTTCCATCCTCTCATAACTGAAACCATACAGTCTCTTCAAAGATTTCATTGGGCTGCCAGCATTTTGCTTTGACCCTTCTTTTTTTAGAGAAGGACAAGGGAGGGAGTTGTATAGACACTGAGGGCAGATTTTCAGTCGCTGTAAGTCTGCGTGGTTTCTTTCCAGTTGGTGCACAAATGCTGATTTGTTTCAGTTACTGGTTTTTAAAATTGGGCTGAATGGAGACACTCCAGGTATTGCCTGATACAAAGGCCTCTGACACAGATCGTGGAGACAGTTGCAAGTTGCAAATAGGATTGATGATCAGAGCAAATATATAATGGGGCTGGAGTAAAGCCTGCTACAAAAAGGTGTAAATGTCTCGGGAGATTGGGAGCTTTGCAATTGTCTCTGTTTTCTGAATTTTCATGTAAACACTCTTGAAAGATATTTTCACTTAAAGAAACTGCAAATATCAAAATGCAGTTGGCCAGCCTGAAAATTCTGATAGTTCTCGGGTTGGTTTTAATCAGTCCTGTTCACAATTTAGTACAAAAAAAAAAGCGTTGGGAATGACTGACGATTAAGTCCGTCATGCTGTTTTTGTTTTCTTGCAAATGCTTAAGGTTTGGGGGTTTCAGGATGTGGAGGGGTTGTGTGGGGCTTTGTTTGTTTGTTGTTGTAGGTCTATGTTAGGGACATCAGCCATAGTGTACAAATGGGTAGAATCCCAACTTTTTTCATAGGTGGCAGCTCTTGTTTTTGCATAATAGTGGCCATGATAGATGAAGATAGGAAAATGGCTCTCCGGTGTGTGGTTGCTTTAGTATATAAAGGAGTATGGGTTGTGATTCACTCATATTAAAAAGGCGTGGGAATATTAGCATTGATTCCCTGAGTAGCACTACTTTAGTAAGTTGTAAAACACTTCAGCATTTCAGCACCTGAAGATGCTATGGTGAAAGCGGAAAATCTTTCACTCCATTTATCAAAGCATTTGCTGGTCTGCTTCAAGATAAAAGAAAGATAAATATTATTGAGCAAGGAAAGTTATCTTAGACCAGAGATTTCATCAGATAAGCTACAAAAGGAAAAAGGCAACATAGAGCTGGCCTTTTCCAAGCTTTGGTAGTCTTATTTTGACCTATCTGAAATGAAATTCTTCAGCTAAACCAGTGTATAATGGGAGGGACTCCACAGAAAGGCATTGTGGTTATTCTATATTTACATCAGTCTCCCTGAGGACACTCTCACTGAATCATTTCAAAATCCAGAGTCTGATGTAGGGCAGTCTGATGAATGTAAGTTACCCAAACTTTCTGGTCTGTTTTATTCATTAGTGTAAGTGGTCTAGCTCTGAATTTTACTATAGAGGATCTGGTTCTTCTTACTGCCCTCTTTCCCGTCATTGTCCCTGCATCTAGATAATAGATTAGAAGAGATTGTAATCTCAGTTGTGTCAAAATTGGTCTGTTGTTTTCAACAGTTTCCACTGGCACAAGAGAGATCAGAATTTTTTTTTTTTTTTTTTTTTTTAAATAAATCATCTACAGAGCTACATTGCCAACATGTCCGTGGTTTTGGTGCCAGTGTGTGCTCCGCGGGGCCTTCAGAAGTCTGACAGGGAACGCTGTCCTTCAAATACATACTTTAACATTCCTTTATTTCCTCATGACAGAAGAATTCCTCCAGCATCTTTTGTTCTGTGTGTGCGTCATCGCCCTATAGCATTTTGGTTTAAAAAGACCTACTTCTTGCTCCTTGCTCCCCTCTCTTATACCTCTCTCCTTTAGGAGCCTGCAGGAGCTGGCAGCAAGATAGCCGTATCGGAGATAGTGAGCACTTGGCAGATCGGTCTGTGCTGTTAATGGCCATTGGAAAAATATTTGGCTTTGCAAGATGTTTTGGTGTCAGTAATAACTGAAGGCACCTCTGAGTCAGAACCTGCATTAACAAATTTTTTTTGAACCTATTTCTTTCCCTGGCAGATTTTTTTTTTTTCACTTGTCTTCATAATGTTTCCTTAGAAATGTAATTCTCGTTCATGTAATGTTCTCATGGAAATTTTGAAGAGTGAAAATCTTTTGAGTGTTATCTCATCTCTTTCAAGACTGGCAATAAGTAATCAAGAATCCCGTGACTCTTAGCAGCAGAACCTTTTCAAGGAATTAGGTATATATTTCCCAGCAGCGATGACAACAGTTGTGTGCCAGATCACTGCATGTCCTCTCTGGATATGAACTGGTTCAGGGCATGATTCTGCAGTCCAAGTTCATTTAGGTAGGGTATAGTGGCATAGTTCTTGTGTATAAAGTTTGCAAGATCAGACCATCAATGGGAAAATGTGCTGAACATCAGAGTCTGAGCCAGAGGCAGATGGATTTTCATCTCTTCTCAGTTTCTTTTTCCATTCATTAGGGTTTTGTGTGAGGAGGGTAATCTGTTCTGTCATGTTTCTTGCCCTGTTTTAATACACAACTAACCTTCTTATGTCTGAGCGGCTGTCAGTTCTCCAGAACAAGTGATACTAGATTCCTGAAGCAAACAACTATAGAATGATCACCCTTTGGGGCAGGCTTAGTGTGTAAATGACAGCTTTTGCCTGGATGCAGTTAACAACTAGAAGGAAATTCCAGCGGTCGGGCATCACACAAGCCTGAGGAATGCAGAGAGTGTTGAGGGACCAGAAATCAGGTGACCAAGAGGGTATAGAATTGCATTTAGTGTATCATCCTGACAGCAAATATAGCACAGTTAGAAGTGAGAAATCCCTGAGTCAATAGTCAAGGTTGCTATAGGTACTGATGCTCATGGATGGCACCTCAATGTAAGTGTTGTGATTCCTCATAATCGTTTCAATCCTGCAGGAAGGAAAGGATTACGCTTTTTACTTTTGTCAAGGCTTCGGTGCTATTGAATTTGTTCCGGTGCCTCTTGGCCATGTGAAAATGATCCCAGAAATGATACTGTTTGCTTGTTTCTTACTGTGTCACAAATTGACATGTTACTGCTGCTCAGCCTCTTTCTATTTTGTGTGTGTGTGTGGTTTAGAAAATACTGCTCTTTACAGCTACATCTGCCCTTCCGATAATGCTTGCCATTCAAGACATTTGTTTGCCATGACAAACTCCTGTTCACTTTACCAGTCTTTGTTACGCTGCAGTGGTCTCACACCCATGTGCTGACACACGTGGGTCTAGAACTGCACTGAGGAAAACCTTGAGCTATTAGTACAACCCTAGGTGTCTGGCAAACATTTAGTTTCCTCAGGATACCAGTCATTGTCTCAAGTGTTTTCCTGCCCTGTCCAGGGAACTGTCCTCTGGCAAGAGTTCAGGAGAATTCTTCATGCAGGAAGGTAATCACAACTAGTATGTATGATTATAATCTATAACAATGCGAAATCTTTAATGTGTATGGTTTTGGAGTGGTACTAAACCCAAAACTTTGCATTCAGATAGTCCCTGAACTTTCTGGGGTTCTCAAAACTTCATTCTTTTCTCATATGTGAGGTCTTAGACAACTGTTGCAAAGATCCGGAAGCTGATGACAAAAGGCCACTTTGCTACCAGATCCAGATCTATTTTAGGGGCTTTAAAGCTAGATACAGTAATTTACGTGCTCGACTCAGAGTTAGAGTCTTTATCCAGTTCTTGGGATGCGTTAAGGGCAAAGGGAAGAATCCTGTGGGGTGAAGTGCAACCTAGAGGCAGCCAAAGGGAAGCTCTGGAGGCTAAAGGGTCAGTGATTCTTCCACAGACAGGATTTCTTACCAGTAAGAAACACATAAAGGATCTTTTCCTCGCTGCAGCTATTAGTGTCCCAAAGAATTCCAAATGTGCCAGGTAAACTTTGCTTTTTATGAAATTACCAGCGGTTTAATATTTTCTATTCCCCTATAGAATTTTCCTTTCAGCACCATGAGATAGGCATAGATTTCCCGTGCCTTATGATGGTGGAAAACATTTCTGATGTCCCTGCATTGTCAGACTGTCAGGAGCACAGCTTTCCATGTGATATCTTTATTATGATTTAATTACATTTAAAAGCACTTAATTTCTAAAAATCTCTTACACTGTCTCTGTCATAATGTTTAGAACTTATCTATACCATACAGTAGTTAGTCTTTAAGCTTCCTTATACCTAGAGAAACTTGTAAAAGAAATATACCGTATAGCAAAACAGATGTTCCTTATTTAATGCTGAACTGATTCTTAAAGCCACATTGTGATCAATCGTGGCTGTGCTGGTGGAAGTCTAGAAAGGGTAATAGACTTTTCCTCCTGTTTTTTCTCTTATGAGGTGGTAGGGAGCCCAAATATCCATATTGTGCAACACTGAGTCTCACCTTTACTGCTGCCACTACTTCGTCCCACTGTCCGAACTGGATAGGACTTTGCCTGTAACTACCCCCCGCTGCTTCTTAGAGCTATTGAACTCAGTGAAATTCAGGACTGCAGGTAAGGGGTGTGACAAAGCAAGCTTTCTTTGTAGTGCCCAGAGAGGCTATGCAGACATATCATCACCTGCAATCCCTGCCAGAACTCTGCACACCATTTCTGATTGAGTGCAGCCATTTTCTGATCACTTCTTTTACAGATAAAGAGTGAAATCCTGGCCCCAATAAAGTCAGTGGGATTCTTTCCCTTCAGCAGAGGATCATTGCAAGTGTGTGCTCTTGAGCTGCCCCTTTGCATGGCATGGGTTATGGTATGCCTGATGCATGTATATGTATACATCTGTTCCTACCTCTCCAGTAGTGCTGCCCTCGGTGAGGGACAGACATTGACTGCTGTCTGCCGTCTTGTCAGCCTCCAGGGACTGGAGAAAGCGCAGGACTTTCCTTAGCTGATGGAGGGGAAAAGGATTTACAGTGGGAAAATGAATGCATCATGCTTTCTTTAGATTTTTCTTCACTGAAACAACTAGATTTATGCTGTTTTAATATCAAAGTGACATAAAAGTTGTCGTATGTGTGGCTTTGCGCAGTAGTGGTTGAGTGAAGGTTTGTTTTGGTTTTAATCTCCTAATTTTAGGTGGTTTGGAGAGCTCTTTTGTGAAACTTCCTAAGACTGTATTGGTTAGAAATTATTCCCCTCTCCCATTTTATCTAGCTTGGTTTTAATACCAGCCTGCATACCAGTTCTTTGTTCTGCAGAGTCGATGAGGAACTGGCAAGTTCGGTGTGTGGTTCACACTGGTCCTCTGCTGGGCTGGGCTCTTGCTTGCACTGAAACCAGGTGTAAAATTCCCAGTCTCTGTCTCAGTTTGGCTTTTCTACTCCTCTGCAGCACTGATCTGCAAATGGAAACTCCTGCACTGGTCTTTTTCAGGGTTGAGAGCTTTCAAAACTGAGTCTGTATTTGGCCTGTATTTTGTTTAAATATAGAAAAAAATAACAGAGCTTGTTCTGCACATTTGAAATCCTAGTCTTCTCACTTAAATATTCAAATATTTATAGGTCAAATATTCTGTGTATTTGCAAGTCTAGTGCTAATTCATGTGGCTAAATTGACGGTAATGGATGAATATTAAAGATGGATGGTACTGCTGCCCTTTAAGTAGGGCCTTCATTTACTTTAGTGGGATTTTCACCAGTTTCAGTGCTTGGAAGGTCAGTTTTTGTGTTTTTCGCCACTTTGCTAATATAGCACTACTGTTAAAATTCATCCTCGGTTCGTTCCTAATGGCCACATCATTAAGAACTTTAGGTTACAGTATGACTTCGGTGGTGTGGAGGGCAAGGAACGGTAAGAAACTAAACAAAAAAATCTTAATGCAAATCTTACCTAATACAAATTACAGGAATTGGCGTCATGTATAATGGCTTCCTTGGTGGCTGCTGGGCTTACTGTGGCTGCTCAGTTTACTAGTCCAAACTAAAATGTGCTCTTCTCTGCCCAGTATATCTAGACCGGTAGAGAGGGAAACAAGTAGTGAGAGTCCCCTCACCTCCCCACTCTCACCACTTCATAACTACAATCCCAATTACCTTGTCAAAGAGAAATTTTTATGGGAGAAAGGTAACATATCTTCACGATAACTTCTGAACATAGCTCATGCCTCAGGACTTGATGTTGCACAGAAGGTCTTGGTTTACCTCTAGGCCCTGTACAAATAGAAATGCCTTGAATAGTGAGCCAGCAAAATGTGAAATTAAATAGGGGCAAATGTACATTTGTTTTATGTATAGTCACACTAATCAGATATATCATTTTTCTTTGGAAATGTCTGTTTCAACCAAAGCAAAATTATGGCAAATAAAAATATAAGGAGGAAAAATAATAATAATGATTTTTTTGGTTTGTGTGGTTTCATTATTTTTTGCTTAATTTTGTGATATGTAAGTAGTAATGCATGTCTTCTGGCATGTCAATCTGTCTGTTAGGCTGCAAGAGGCACTTAGGTTTAGGAAAGGTGAAGGTTCAGTAAGTACTGAGCTAATGCTTACTGACTTTTTTCATTGCACGGAACTCTGCTAGTTTTTCTACAGTGGCATGCAATAATGCAAATATAGAAATAGAAAAGAATAGAAGGGCTTACTTGGAAATTTAAATACACGAAACTTTCAAAACGAATTTATTTTTGGCTTTTTAATTATGTGGGAAGCTTCAGTATAACTTCTTTTTGAATTCTGACTTCGAGAGGAAATCAGAAGTCAAAATTTCTGCCTTTACTTGTAGCTCTAAAATGCCACAAAAGGCCTGGTAGCTCACTAGCAAAAGTAGTGCATTGCCCTAAGTTTATACTCCTTGAGGCACAAGAAAAGAGATCAGGGTTCTGTTGCTTTCTGAAAGTCTGTGGGGATGAATTGCATGTTCTTTGCAATTATAGAAGCTGCACTTCTTTCTCTAACTTTCTAATTTTCCACCGTCATTCTTGTGTCTGGGTACATCTAATTCTTTGTCTTCTCTTGGGTCTTGAATTGAAGAACTAAGGTGACCACCTCCCTTTTTGCTGACAAGGGCTACTATAATAGATAGCTGAGTATTTCTTGTGGGTGCCAGGAGGAACAACTATTTTGTGGACATATATTGTAGTAGACAGAGGTATTGATTGGGTTTCATTGTAATGAACATTGCCAGATGTTATCTCAGTGTGTACTGTTTGCATTAGTAAATAAATAAATCTTCCAGAGCCCAATTATTCCCTATAATGTTTTTTCAAAAGTTTACTATGGTCTCATTTTATATGTCTAAAGTGAACTTCCTCTGCTTTCTGGGCAGCTTGAGAAACTTACTGGGCCATGTGAAGCTAGTTGTAAAATTCAAATCCCACTCTAGGTAGAGATATCATGAGAAGGCCAAATCTGGCTTGTGTATGTGATGGCATCTTCACTTTGGGTGGTCTTTCTTCATCTGAGACTTTGTCCTGTAGGAAATATCTGAACAGGTTTTTTTTTCACTGCTGTGTTACTATCCATGCTGGTGAACACCTTGTCGTGGGAATGTCATGGTAAATGTCTGCATTCTCTGACTGTTGATAAAGACTCTCAGCTCAGTACGCAAAATGACGATCAGATTTCAACATCTGCGTAGTCACTGAAGATGATGGCTAAACGCCAGTGCCTGCAAGCCAATGTGTCAGTTATTGAGCAAGTTAAAGCAGCTCCGAGTAAGGCTCTGAGCTTCCACAGAGGCCAAGAATCACGAGTCCAGATTCATTGATCAAACTGTGAAACTCATTTCACACTGATGTGAAAAGCACACCAGTGCACGGCACATCAGCGTGAGCCTGTGTGCAGCTCCTGCATCTAAGCTGGGCTAGTGCTCCTTTTTTCCTTGCAATAGGCAACAGTTAGATTTTGAGTTCTCTCTGATCCCTGGTGTTATCAGCTCTCCCCAAAACACTGAGCAAGGTCAAAAGTGTTTTCTTAAAGTATAGTCAATGTCCATAAAAATTCATGTTAAATGAGAGCTGAAATTGTCTACTGGGCATTCTGAAAATGATTTCTTCTTATTTTCAGTGAAACCATACCTGTTTCACTGAAGGAGTGGTTCCTTGCTCTGCTGGACTAAGCCATCTTGTAATTTATGATTTTGAGTCATGTGTGCTGAACCCTGGCTTCCACGGAGGTACATGTTCCCTTAGCAAGTTGGCTCATTCTGAAGCCTCCCTAAAAGGTACTTCAAGAAATTTCATAGGTTTAGAAAGATGCAGTGTGTATTTGAAGTCTCTGTCAGCAGAATCAGCATTACTAACCTTATGAGTCCTAAATTAAATCATCATTCTCTGTGTCAGATCTGAAGTTTAAATTTATATAAAAGATGTGGTTTTTCCCAAGTTCTTAATAGTTTTACTAGCTGTTGTTTGTCCGCTTCTTTCAGTTTATCGACTGAATTTAACTGTACTTATTCTATCTACTTAGCTACTTTTAGACTGGTTTTTTTATACATTTTACTCAAAATCGCTGTGATAGAAGCATTTACAAGTTGCATGCATGTACATATTTACAGGTACCCTTTATAGCTTGAAATGCTACCCATTCTTCAGATTTTTATTTTGGAGAAACACCATCAGAGTCATACTTTTTCATTTTTCATTTGTTAGTGTCCTCCCTTTTCTCTTATTTTTGTTGGCAAAAAGGGGAAAAGCAAAAAAATTAATGAAAAGCAAAGGGAGGGGAAAATGTCTGACCTTCCCGCCAACTTTTCCTTGTCTTATACATGAATATTTTCAGTGATGTCTCTGAAAACTTTGGAGAGAACTACTTGCTTCCAAAAATACCCGTGTAAAGTGAGGAATACTTGACTATTTAAAATGCAGCTCTCTCTCTCTCATCTTACTTCCCTTTGAATAGTCAAGTGCACGTCCAAGCAACAGCCACTGAAGGAACAACTTTCAATTGCATGCAAACATGGTTCATCAGCTGTGCATTTTTCCTGTTTCTAAGGAATAAAGATCACAAGTGTGAAATGAAACATAACAGGGAGGCACCAGAGTGCAGATCTGAAGGTGGAATTTGCATTGGCTGTACTTCAGCACAGATGGTGGAAAAACTTAAATCTACTCTTGGGTCCTGAGACCTTTACCCCCCTCAGGTTAGCAAATGTATCTAAGGGAGGAAGCTGGAGTAGCTAATTCCCAAATGACTTTTATGATTCATGCTCCCTGAATGAAGGAGCCATGGGAAATATGCCTGAGCATCACTATTTTGTTGGATGCTATAGGATGTTTGTTTAGTCAAATAGCTTTGCTAATAGCTTTGTTAATCACTCTCATGTCCCAAATAAAATAAGAAGTGTAACACAGCCCTCCTCAGGTCTGGTCTTCTGCAAAATTAAATGCCTCATTTGTTCCCCTTACCTAGGCAGGACCAAAGAATGACCAAAGCCTGCAGGTGCTCTGTGCCCCTTTTGATTTTAAGGGGTAAGGAGTTCATAGGCTTGCTGCTGCTTCCTCAGGAGCTGTGATGGAAAACCTTTGCTTTATTCTCTCCTCCTGCCCTCCCTGTCTCTCAGCTCTGAAGTGATACAGGGGCACACCATAAGACACCTTCTGGTTTTGGGGAAGGTTAGGACTGCTGAAATCTTGGAGAACAATTCACATTTCAGGTAAATGTTGCAGCACGTAGCTGATGTGACTACAGGTGGGTTGATTGGTTTTCTGTTTGGTAGATAGATATGTGCATGTTTCCCTGTGTTCCATGTTTGCGTGAACCAACCCTGTTTTTTTAATGATCAGTTCCCAGGGTAAGGTGGGAAGTCTGTCTCCAGGACCAGTTTGGTTTTTGGCATCTCCTCTGTTGCTGTGTGCAGTGATGCCAGTTAATGCTCATTGAGGCAGTGGATTTGCGATTCTGGTTCTTGGCCTGAAGTGGATTGAGATTCATAAAAAATAATCTCAAATCACAAAGCCATCATGGGAGGCTTACAGCTTCTGTGACTATCTCACTTGGGCTAGATTTGAATCAGCAATCAGGAGGTGAATGGTTTTGTTCTTATCCCACTGCCAATTTCCTGAGCTAACATAATCTGAGTGTGTGTGTTGCAAAACTTTATTTTCCAATTGAATGCATCCATCCCCTAAAAACAGGTTAAAAAATACGAGACAAAATGTAAAGGAAATTTAACATCCAAAAAATACAGAACAGTCCTCAGGACTTTAAAATATATGTAAACATCAGTTCCTGCCAAGTTAGTCATTACTAAGAGATGTTAACACGGGGGATTGATTGAGAGAATGATTGTTGCTGTAGAATGATGATTTAATAAGAGAAATTCTGATAGATTTGACATGCTACATAAAATGTGCAGCACAGTTATTCTTTGGTAAATTGCAACTTTCGTTTGTACCCCTTACAGCCGTGTTTGTTCAGTGCCTTGCCACATTCCCCCTTTTCCCTGTTATTCTCTTTCATTGCTAGAAATCATGAGTATTTGCCATTGTTAGACGTCACCCAGAAAAACACACACCGCCCCCTCCATTTTCCTTCCCCTTCTTGCCTTCTCTCACACCTTCGCCAGGTCTGTTCTCCTGTGCTCCCCTACCGGCAGTGATGTTTAGTGTAGGGCCCTGCAAAATGTCCCGCTCCCCATCTTGAAAAGATGGCTACCAAGAGCTCAAATTGTATTTGCTCTTTGCTAGCACTTTCTCCATATGCACCTACTCCTTACTGTTCTGGCTGATTATTATTTATCTGTTCCTTAGTCCTAACAACATGTTTGATGCTTTATAAGCCAGAAAATGAAGGCTCTCTCAGCTCAAGGAAGTAGTTGTACAGGACCAATAGATAAAACAGCCCTTCTATTGTTCCCCTCTTTGCTGATGAGCTGTTCTCTGTCCTCCCATTTTTCAGCAATAATTTATGAGAGGTTGGGTTTTGGGTTTGTTTTTTGGTTTTTTTTTTTTTTCCTAAATCTGAAATGCATGGTGCTTCTGTGAAGATCCTTGTGCAACTGTTGTCAGTGTGTTTGGTCTTTTCTAAAGCTGAGCGGATCAGGCAGGCTGTGCCCAAGTAATAGTAATCACCTTGACCTAAGCTGCCACTGGGCTTTTTTACTGCAGATAGGGTATACTGGTGTCAGAGGCTGGGCTACAAATGGTCTTCTGCTTGCCTCCGAACAATGTAAGGCTAGCCTTGGTGCTTGTACTCTATGAATAATAATAATAAAAAAAAACAATCCTAGAGTCTGATTACAACAAATAAATTCCATAACACCCTCTGCACTATATCTGTTGTCGTGCCAAAGAGCATAACATAAAATCACTGAGAACAACAGCAATTCAAAACAACAGCACACAATAGTGTAATTGGACCCTAAGCACATAAAAATAATGGTTTAAAAGAAAGAAAAAAAAAAAAAAAGGCAAAAATGGGACTATGGACTGGCATCAGGGACAGTGTCATGAAACTGCAGTAAGATGCATGAGCCTAGTAGAAAGAAAAAGAGAAGGGGGTGGGGGGTGAGTTACTTATGAATCAGTACAACTGTGCTTTGTTCTGCATGAGTGTTTTAATAGAGCAAGTGTAATATAAGGATCAGGTGGGCTCGTGGGAATGGAACAAAAGGTTTTGTAAAATTAAAGCAAAATAATTATAGCTCTAGGTGTAGAGTGAGCACACTCCAGCAGTTGATAGCAGGAACCTGCTCAGAATGGAGAAGGGAGGAGAAAGGAAGATGCAGTTGGAAAGGTTTTTTGGTTTGTTTTTTTTCAATATATACATGTATGCACATGCACATACATAGACATGCATGTTTAATACAAACAGATTTGCATATGTACGTTAACAAAGACTTTAAATCAGTGACAGTTGTACGCAACTGTAGAAGTGACTAATATACCCACACACAAAAATGCATTAAAATGAAAATTTAAGGAATAGTCTCAAATGAATTAATTAACAACAAAAAAAAATCACGGCAGAACCTTGTCTTTCAAATGGAATAAAGAACTAAAGTCTAAAACAGAGACCATCCTATGACGTGGGATTCAAAGACGTTCTTGCTGTAAAAGCCCAATGAGGAATATATACAGAGTGCCCAGTACACTAATAACACAAAGTTGAAGTTCCAGAAGTAGATGTGATCTTCTGGGGGTCACAAGAAAGCTGTTAGCGATGTATCATGTTACAGAATCTCCCACATTTGGGCAAAGCGTTCTGCTGTGCTCTCTTGCAGAAAAATCTGTTTTCTCCCTGAAATTAAGAGTAGTTTTGCCAGCAAGAGGGGAGCTTGGTTAATCAGAAAGTGGCCTCCCTGTATCTAGTTATGTGCTTTTTCTTTCCTTTACCATCCACATATATACGTACCAAACTGTACAAGGATGCTATGTAAAAGTAAAACCCCAAAACTTCAAAACACGCTCCTGCCCCAACACACATTTTCTCTCCAATTGCTGATTGTCCTCAAAGATGTAACTAAAGAGGGAGATGCCCAGGAATGGAGAAAGACTGCATGCATCCTTCTCTCTCTAGGTATGTCGTGTTAAGTTCAAAACGTTATGAATCTGCTCCTGTTTTGGGCAGTGACTTCCAAACTAATAAGTTATTTTTGTTAGTAGGTATATTGAAAGAGAAAGAGCTAGTTAATTTTAACGCTAGCCCCATTAACTTCCCGTGGCACCTGTGGGTTAGGATGATTTTCCTTCCACGTATGCGCTGCTATATGGGATGTTATAAGGAATATGAGTTGACTACCTGGGATAAAATGGACCTGAAGCGAGAAACTGGTTTTGTTACAGGACTCAATTACTTCCCTCCTGTGGTGGATGGTTTCTGATGGGCGGGATGATGGCCACCTCCTCGCGGCACACACAGATGGCTGGCGTGCGAGATAGGGCCTTGGCGAGGGAGGGGGGCGATTAGCCTGCCTCCCACCACATTTCCCCTTATTCTGTAGTCAGATTTCCCTTATTCAGAGTTTGTTCAGGATAATTGTTCACAGACAATATATTTTTGTGCTCGCGGTGCAATCAGAGGCTGCTCTCACTTGAAGCAGAGCACATCTCTTAGGTAGTGCTTTCTGCCAGAATGTGGAGGCTGAGATCAGAGTGAAGCTTTATGAGCTCCATTTGGTGCTTTTTACTTCCGTCTTGTTTCTCTCTCTGCAGGGGATGTGAAACTAGATTTGTCCTGTTTCCACAGCAGGGTTTTGGTTTATTTTGTTTTTCCAAAGCATTTCATTCGGTGGCGCAAATCCAGAGGAGAGTGTGTTGCAGAGATGGATTTGAATGTCAGACAGAAAGAGTTGTGTTTAATAAACTCTTTGTTGTAAATTATAGAAACTAGAGAGCAGGAGGCCCCTGCTTAATACAAACATTCTGTGGTTAAATTATCACTTTAAGGCTTTACCCCTTAACATAAAGAGCAATGAGACAAGGTAATGTGGCTAAAAGGGCTGCTTATGGGGTCTAAAGCTCAAGACTAAAATTCTTTAGTTCTGGGTACTCCTCTCAAACCCCTTCTACTTTCCATCTTCCGTAGCTCTCAGACTTAAATTGATGATCACATAATTCACCCTGAAATTGAGTTCCTGTATGCTCTTTTCCTTCTTATATGAGGACCTGTGATGATTCGGAAGGTTGATGGTGTTTGGAATATCCACAAATCCCCCACACCCACGGTGGTTCAGTATTGTGCCCTACTTGTATACCTGCTTGTGTCTTTTGCCTTGGACATAGCTGCCTAATAGAACTGAGTGAAAATATAGGACTAGTTAAAAAAAAAAACACCACAACCCACCCTCACCCCCAGTTTTATAGGCTTTTAGAAAAAAAAAAAGGCGCTTTAGTAATATGATGCAGTACTTGGAGATGATAGCCCAACACGCAAACAGTTGAACATGTAGTTCCCCTTACGTATGCCACTACTGCTGTGCTCACTAGCTTTTGAAAACTCCTGTCTGTATCATAGCACGAGTTACGTCTCTGTGTTGATCTCATTTCAAAGTGATTTGTCAACATGAGCGTAGTATGAAATTAAGGGTCGGTAACAGGCCAGGCATTTGATGGGGTAAGCATTGCACACTAGAAAGGGAGAGGTCAAGAATAGGTAGGCACATCCCCAGTCTTCAGATGTGCCTCGTGAGCAGTGTGTTTTGCTGTTTAGGAACAGAGAGGCTGTAAAGCTTCAGAGTCGAGCTCTCATTCACAGCAAGACACAATATGCCAGTATCTGTCACATTCCAAGTCCTTGCAACGCTATTGAAGTCAGAGAATTCAAGTCCCAGATTCTTGGCTTCTTTTGAGATCGACTCATTTTCTTCCTTGCCATTCCAGTAAATCCAACATACATACATGCATACACATACTTATAGACATACTGACATTTTTCCAAAGTATGACATTCAAAAAAGGAACAAAAGCATGGGATTTTTTTTTTCCTTGTCCTTTCATTTTCTGACAAAAAGGAACTTCATAAGTAGTTTATATTCCAGCTTTATTTTCTTCCATTCACTCTTTTCTGGGAGCAAAATCTAAAGGATTAAGACAAGAACAGCCCTGGATTATATCTATATATTATTATGTAGATATATATATTATATACGTTATTTATATAATAAAACCTGTTCTAAATTGTACTTAAAAAAAAAAGGTAGTATTTCCACTTTTGCTCAGAAAGAGTGGATGCAACACTGCTCACATCTCCCTGCTTTCCTTCCATCTATTTTGGAATTCGATGAGCAATAGCATACAGTAAAGACCTCTGTCCTTCCCTGTGCTCTTTTGTCTGATTCGCCTTTTCCTAGTTGTTAGGAGAATGAATCTAGTCTGGCTAGAGAATTTGCACCCTGATTTTCTCATAAGGCAGATGAAGTTTTTTGGATAACAGTAGGGACAATTTCTGGTCTTATTGAAGTCATTGGCAGTTCTCCAGATGATTTGTTATGAGATTTGGCCTTGAGAAAAAGGATCAGTCACACTCATCTCCTTTTTATTCTGAACTAGAATGACCCATATCACTACCCAGTGATGGCTGCCTAGGATACTAGCAGTGAATTTTTGGAAAATGATCAAAAGTTCAAATATATGCAAGAATGCATGAAACCCACTGTCTAAGAGACCAGAGAGAATGCAGTTGGCCACAGTAAAATACATGATTAAATAGAACCAAATAAAACTGGAAGCTTGTTATGAAAGATCATATATGGCTGTTTTATTATTTTTCTATAAAGTATCATGTTAGGATGAGGCCCAGAATAGTTCTCTCAAACCTAAACTTCTGTGTATGTCTTTCTGCATCCTCTAAAAACTTTTGGTGGCAGAGCACTATAAATGGTGCAAAACAAAGTCTCTTTTCCAAGTTCCCTACAGTGAGCATCGTAGGAGAATTTAGTTTTAGCTTTTATTAGGACTTCATGTCCTCAGAGAACAGATTCTGCCCCTTTGATCTCTAGATATAAAAATCACTGTTTCCCAGTGGCTACAAAAGATTACTGGGGCCCCAGAGAAGAGCCAGGGAGACACAGAATCAGGACCTCACAGCTCTGGTCCATTCCCGGTGTTGCTGCTGGCATCTTATCTAAATGGGGGAAAAAATATGAGTGGTCCCCAGTAATCCCTATTTCTAAACTTAATTTAAGAGTACTTATCTGACTTAATATGCGTTAAGGAAGGAGAAAAATGTTGTAGAAATATTTGTACTCTCTAATCTTAACATCAGCTTTCGTATTTTTATGTGTGCAGGTAATCCACAAAGTAAGTTCACAGGCATGTGATTTTTTTTTTTATTTTTTTTTTTTTTTAATATCTGTATCCCATGCAGTGCCCTTTCCTATGGGAAATGAGTTGATCAAACCCAATACTCAAATCCAACAGTTTTCCCTGTCTTTTGGAGGGAAGGAGAGGTAGCGGGTCAGAGAGAATATAAGATTTCATTACAATACAGTTGTGTCTGCAGCTGAAAGCATTTCCCTAACATGTTGCTATCCGGAGTTTTCCCTTTCAACATTTCTTGTAGGAGGTGAATTTTCCAGTTGGTTTGACTTTGCTGTCAAAAAAGTCAAGCTGATTTTTTTTTTCTTTCCTCTGATTAAGAGAATTAAAATGTTAAGAGTAATGAAGCCAAGGAGAGTTTTAAATCTGTTGGTGTCTTTTTTTTTTTTTTTTCTTCATTCCTAACCTGGTAAACAAACTGCTTATATCCATCTTTACAGAGATATTTTAAAACCACCGTGCTGAAAGTATAGTGTAAAAACACCAGTTCTCACTTCAGAGACAAACACTTTGATGACCTTCAAACCTCATGTGTTAAACTTGCAAGTAAAAATCATGTTTTTCGTTATTCTTGTTACCTCAAGGTTACTTCAGGGCTAAGGTTTCCTGTGAAGATCAAACGAGAGGGGTTTTTTTCTGTCTTGCACATCCTCACTTATGCCTAGATTATGCCCTCTGTGAAAACACTAAACCACAGACTTTGCGGCCTTGAAGCTGGAGGGAGGATTGCTTGATGTTTTTAAGGCTCTGATCAACAGACCAAGAGAGATCCGGCTTCTCTTCTCCTCTCTGACTTGGTAACCTTGGAAAAGTCAATAATATATTTGCGCCTATGTTCCCCAGCTGTAAAAGGAAGGGGGATGCTATTTCCCTGCTGCAGAGGTCATTTGAAGATAAACCTGCTCTCTGAAACTGATAGCGAGCCCCGGAACACACACTTGTGGGTCGGGTTCCCAGCCTGTGCCCGGAGTGGGGTGGTTTTTCTCTCAGCGCACAGTCCTGGAGATCCGCTAGGAAATCATCCGCGCTTCAGGGCAGTCGCAGCAGGGCCTCTCCGCTCCTTCCCGAGCGCACCCTGTCAGCAGCTGCTTCGGGAAACCTCCGCGTCTGCCTCCCTGTTGGGCAGGGCTGTTGCTGGAGAGGAGACTCCTGCGCGCTCCTCTCGCCCTTGCAGGATGCAAGGAGTGAACTTGCCCAGCCCTGGCTCATTACTTTGGAGTTTTTGATTCCCTTTATAGGGTGAGAGTGGTTGGTTTAGAGCTGTGAGGTAGTGGTTCTTCCATGATTTATTATCTGTAAATGCTAGCGTTCCCGATGCGCTTCTTTTTTAAATGTTTTGCTGAAGCCTTATTCACATAGGCTGATCATATGTGCCCCAGATATGAACAGGAAGGCAAAGTTTCCAGTTCCATCTGCTGCAGTCTAGAACGCTTTTGTCCACGTTCACTGGGGGAAAGCAATTCTGATTTAAATGACGCATAAGCTGTGCGTTATTAGTCTGATAGGATAAGGTATTATGTTTTTTTCCTGGTGGCTTTTTAAATCTGAGCTGGAAATAAATGCGCTGCATGAACTTTAAGTGGAGATGTATAAAACAAAACAAAACCTTGAGAAACATCGGAGGCTGGAACTGTACATCAGTGATGCCTGCTTAGCACCCAGACTGTTTGTTAAATTTCTTCTGAATCATTCTTCCACCAAAATACCTTTCCAGCTCTTCTCCAGCCACCTCCAGCAGAGGTAGGCAGGAAACCCCATCAAAACACAGCCAAGCAAACACAACCCCCATGTAGCCACCACTGTTTGGAAATGAACAATTAACGAATGCAACCTCTTCACTGATGCCCTAAATTTCTTTGTCACTTAGTAACAGCCTGTGCAAGCTACGCCTCCACGCCTGACCTAAGTTATATCATATTGTCATGTTGTGGAATAATCTATTGTTGAATGTGTACAGAAAATGGATTATAAGATTTATTTAGTGAAAAAAAAATCACTTTGGGATGGAAAGCAAAATAAAAAATGTTCACGTGCCGTGCTCAGACTGACATACCTCCATAGCTTCCTAGCACTGCTAATGGGAAATAGCGATAGAGTTTATCTACTCCAAGAGCCCTGTGCAGAAAAGTGTTCGGCTCCAGTGGCCCTTGGTGCCTGCCAGGAGACAGCTTTCCGATGGAGAGCTTTCCATAGCAAGCTGTTTGGTACAAAGCACCTCGTCAGTCTTTCTAAAGGCATTGCTGCCTTGGGTCAGGCTTGGGGCAGGGCCATGCCTTTATAAATTTGTGTTAGCAGTATTGATTTTAGTAGAAGTAGCTCAGGTTTGTGTTGCCGTTACTGTCCAGAAGTTCGTCTGTTGATTTCAGTAGGAATTTACCTGGATAAAGTCATAACATTGGGCAGCTGAACTTTAACTGTTCTGGGCCAGTTTAATCCTTTATGTTACCTGGTTAATGTACTTAAATGTGGGCTTAGTTTGCTGGATTTTTCCCTCTTTTTTCCTCAAAATTAATGTTTCCTTTGAGTTTACTGCTTGGAGTTCTACTTTCTTCATTTGGAAGTAGCTAAAGATGCTCAGCTGTAGCTAGCATGTAGCGGTGGTACACGTTATGTAGTTACTGAGAGTTAATTCGTTGGGGAGATGGGATGGAGTTGTTCGTACCGGGAGCCTTTGTGACACAGGAAAAAAAAAAGCCCTGAGAGTTGTGCTGAGAGATTTTTCTTGCTAGAAAAATCACCGCAGCGTGCCTCTCCAGCTTTGGAAAATAAAAATACCTTTGAAAGTGAAAGCAAACAGGCGCTGCAAGCAGGGAGAAAACAAACGTGAGGTTAAAAAAGTTAGAGTGACCTCGTACCCCTTTTCCTGTGATTTGGATTTGGAAGGGATTCCTACCAAAACACGCACGTTAAGATGCAGGGCTGTGTTCAGCCCTGCTGCTAAAACATCGCGCCACGTGAGCAGTCACTCCCCGGGCCGCCCGGAGAGGAGGGACTGCTGCACTTGACTGTCGTCCCTCGGGGGACGCATGTGAAGGAAGGAAGCAGATCACAGCGTATGAAGTCTGAGAAGTGACAGCATTTTGCACTGAAGGCAGCTGCGTGAGGTTACTTGAGGACAATGTCTGGCTCTACTAGCTGATTGCTTAGAGCATTTAAAAAAAAAAAAAAAAATCCAGTTAATGGGGGCACCTCCTAAGCAAACCAGATATCCCTTTTACCATGCAGTCCCTGTTGAGAAGAGTATAATTTTACATTAATTACACTAGATAAGTAAGAATTTGTTATGTTCTGACTTTATCCAGTAAATTCCCATTTAACCCAGTTGTCCCTATTAAGTGTGTCAGCTTTTCTTTCAAAAGCTCTGCTGTGCAAAGACAAATTAGGATATTAATGTGAAAGTACGTCATTTAAGACAACAAAAATTGGGAAGCCCTTATCCATTTTTTCAGAAAGAATTATTTATTACGGAATATTACAACAAACTGTGCTTGCTTACAGTTGTTTATAAAAAATAAATTTATTTTTGTTCATACTGTTTATTTTTCGCTTCTGAGCCTTAACAACAGAATTATACTTGTCACTTTCATTTTCTTCAGTGTGCTTTAATTTTGTTTAAGGTTGATTTAAAAATTTCATTTTCAGATTCTCATCTAACTCTTGAAAATTTGACCCAAAAGTACCTCCTAGGACTGATCTACTCTGCCGTCTTCTTAAATTATACATACCATAGACTAGACAATAGCAAGATTTCACTCTGCAATGCTTTCTTTGTGTCCGTTTAAGTCAAAGCCTAAGGGAAAACAACTAGTTTATCTTACCTGCAATTAGTATGTAACTCTGTGTAACCCAAGTTCGGTGTATTTCCAAAGACTTTCCCTCACTAATGGCCATTGGAGAGCAAATCCATCCCTGTCTTCTTGAAACCCATGATAACTCCGTTGTTTACATCAAAGGGTGCCAGAGGGGCCCTACTCGGGCACTCGGAAGTTCTCCTGTTTTGAAGGCACTTGTATAGCTGGGTGTATTAGCCCTCAGGTGTATTTTTTGTGCTCTGTTTTTAGAGCTTTCAGGGGAAAACCTGGTTTAGAGAAGAAGGGAGCAATGCACTCAAATTGGGGTTTTCACCTTTCGCATGCCCCATCCTATTTGGCTTTTGGAGAGTGCTGTCTTGTGGGGAGGAGGCAGTCAGTACCTTTACAACGATCGTGGATCTCCTGTTACGTTGCTGTTTGACAGAGAGGAAAGTTAAATAATTTCTAACATGAACTAACGATCAGTTTGGGCACGTGGCACTGTAAGATATGTGTGTGCAAGAATCCCAAAGAAGGCTGGGTTGTTTAAGAGGTTTCTAACTTGTCTGCTTTTTAGCAGCTGATATATAGGATATACATAATACAAATGCATTTTATTAGGGATGTTTGATGCCTCTGATGCTGTTTGTGCTCAGAACATGGTATTTTAGATTGCATATTTGTATGTGAGGAGTTATTACTGCATTTTATCATCCTGTTTGGATTTGCAGAAATTCTATGGTTTTCTACAATAACTCTGCAGCATATGAAATGCCCACAGTCCTTCTAAATGCAGTGAAGTGTCCGTGCTCTGATGTTAATTTTCAATTTTGGGCCCACAAGTTGTTGTCACTCATGTAAGAAGTAGCCAGACCCAAACTGATTTTGACAGATGATGCATTTCTGTCCTAAAACGGATTTAAATGGATTCTTTATCGTACCATTCAATGCCAGGTGGGTATTTTTTTTCTTCTGCTCCCTATAAGGGTGTTCCTGTTTTGTATTTCAGAACCTAGATTTTCATTTAGCAATTAATGTGGGTGATTCAAGTCACTCCTTCTGTATTTTATTAATTTTTGCCAAATATAGTATTTCTCTGCCTACTGTTGATTGAGCAGAATGGAACTTGCCTACACAAAATTTCTTAGGAAATACAATTTGCACATCCAGATTTCTAACTACACCCACTCTCCCCATTATTGCAAGGTGTTAATCTAGTTGTATGATGCTGCCTGCACAGATGCATACATACATACCCTCTTTAAAAAGAGGTTATGTGCCTAAATCCTTATGAGAGAGCTCAGATAGTGAGTTTTCCTAGGTCTGTGTGCTCACTGAGTGTTTAGCCCGTGTGGTTACCGCAACAGAGTTTTTGTGAAGGCTTTTCTACATATTTAGAAGGTGCTTTTAGTAAGTAGTTTAATCCTAAGTAACAACTGAGTTCTTTTGCAGCAAAAGCAGCTACTAATTTTAAAAGCAATTTTAAATTTACGCATATCCATTTTAACAGTACTTTTGATTTGAGCAGTTCTCTTCCAGAAATCTACCCCAGAGAAAATGTTTTTAATCAGGTTAAAATGGAGGCAAGGCAGAAAAAAAATGTTTGCTGTGGCTTGACTGCAGCAGCGCTAATGAGCTCTGCTCTAATACATGAAGGAACATATGGCCCCCATCTGAATACAAACTGGACACAAAGCAGTAATTCAGCTGAGATGTCCTGAATATTGTAAACTGGGTGAATGTGGTCGAAGGTGTTTATAAACGGTGGCTGAATCCCACACACTGACTCACTGCCTTCTAATGTCCGGGGCTCAAGGTGCTATTTGTAACAGTATAGAAAATGACCAGTAGAGGGAATTCTTAATTAATGCTAACAAAATAGCAAACTGAAGTGTTATGAAGAAAAGACTACTTCTGCTCATGACACAGCAAGAGACGAATTATAGAGAGGTCGAGTTAGGAGAAGAAAAAATCACAGGACAAGCAAATTGAGTATTTACTGGCAAATAATTGGTCTCTTAATCTGTGGCTCTCTTCCTAA
>NW_009258260.1:1683914-1737663 GCF_000687185.1 Egretta garzetta
TTCCTGAGCACTAGAACCATTTTCAAAAAATGCATCGTTACAGAGTAGATGTAAAAAAAACTCTTAAAGGCTGATGGTACAGACTTGTGCAGGTAAGGATGTGTGTATTACTGCATATATTTCTTCTGAAGCTTTAGATTGTCCTTCGCTTACAGGACTGCTACTTTTTTTTTCTGTTTCTGAGAGAACTGATGTTTTGGTTTCACAGCTATATTTCGTCTGAAAGTTGGGGAGGTGGAGATAGTCTTCTAGGCTGTAGTGTGCGCTTTTCTGTCAGCACAGATGTATCAACGTACAAGAAAACAAAACAAGCTTGTGGGAGAAAGTATATGGCCCAGTTTTATTTAGTTTAAATGGGTTCCAGCTTTTATAGAGTTGCCTCTAATTAAAAAGCTACACATCAGCTTAACATGGGGCAGGAACATATTGCATCTATGTGCTTGCATTGCTGGGCAGTCTGATTTCACCAGAGGAATGCTTGTGAGGTGCTGCAGGGAAGGAACTTTTTCTAAGCAACTCTTAAGGGACTGCGTGCATCCCTGGGGCTCCCCTAGATGTGCCTTCCCAGGGAAAGGAGATGCCTGGGAACCCACTCTATGTGTTCCTGTATACAGTTTGCCTGCCTGTCTCCTCTTCCTTTCCTTTTTGAATCTGACCACTTTCAGCCGAGTTTGATGGGTGAAAGTCTCCAAGATACCTAAGCTTTCACATGTTTTTTGGAAGTAGGGAGCTGCTTAGAGGGGAAGGGGCTGTCTCACAATTATACCCAAAATTACACATCAAAGACCAAAGGTGGACAGAATCCATAAGAAAGGATTCTCCTTTTGAGCTCTGTGAGCTGGGTCAAATTCACAGAGAATTTTATTTTTCTTTATTCCACATGTGAAGTTCATTTTCTAATAGTAAAAAAGGCTGTTAGGGTGTGGAGATGTATAACTGATTAAGAATACTCTGTCTTAAAAAATGACTCTTATTCACATCTGAATCATCAAATAACAAAACAGTAACATTACCACTTTTTATCAAACCTACAAAATGTTCTTCATTTCTACTCCCCATTTCATCATGTGCGTTAAAAAGAATGGCCAAAACAATCACGCTTCTCATGAGTAAATGAAAATAGCACATACGCCTGAAGAGCAAAAATGTTCTTTTCATTTTATAGGGATTTGCTTTTGGTTGTACAGACCCTGTCAGGTGGGGTATCCAAGCTGAATACTCGATCAGTGGGCATTTCTGCATTGCAGACACCCCTCTAGAAAGCCACACAGTAAGCATCACCGAAGCCAGGATCTGATCCTTCAGAAAAAATGCTAAGTTCCTAGTAAAGAGTAATGGTGATTTAACCTTTCCCACAGGGGTAGTTTCTCCTTAATAAGCATCAAATTTTAGTTGGCTTATGTCTTTAAACACAGGCAGTTTTCAGTCTTCATACTTTATTGTACCTTAATTGTGGATATTCTGTTTATTCAGTACCATGCTAATTATTTCTAAAATTATAATATATTTGTCATTATTCTAATGGTTTATATTATTGTTGTTGTTATTATGGCAATAATTAGTCCTTTTTAAACTCATAAAATCTTGGCCCTTCTGATGTCTTGGGTACAGAGTACTGCAAGTTAATTATATAGTATGTGGATGAAAAATAATAATCCTTTTATTGGTTTTAATGTTCTGCCTTTTAGTTTTAATGACTGTCCCCTCTTTTCTTGGGAGGTCAGATTTATTTTATTTTCTCTGTGCAGTTACATTTATATCACTTCCACTATGTTCAGTCTTTTTAATTTTCTCTGTCAGTTTGAAGCTTTCTAAACTTTTCGCGTATGGAAAGCTCTTGAGGGCTTTAATGAGTCTTTTTACTTTCTGAACCCTTTTTGTTTCTTCTCTATCCTATTTGAGACAGGGTGATCATGGCTGACTGCAAAATCCGAAGTGATGGCGTAACACCAACTTATGTAACTGCATTATACTATTCTCGAAAGTATTCTCTTTGGACCCCCTGTCCACGTGAGGCACTGAACAACCCCACCGAATCCCTCCGTTTCCTTTTCCTGAGTTGTGTGCCGTGAACTTAGCATGCATTGAGAGACGGAAGCGGTGCAAATTATTTCTTTATTTCTGGAAATGGGAAAGGCTGACTACAGAATCCTAGGGAAAGGTTTTTTTAAAGTCAAATGAGAGATCTGTGGAGAAGGATCCTTGTACCTTGTGTGCAGCAAACTGGAAGGATTCCTTAAGATGGGGATGGCTGACATGGAAAAGGAAGTACAGCTTGTTCTGTGGCTTCTAGACCATCTGCAAGTGCCTTGCAAGAGATGAGAGGGTGCCAAATAAAAGCACAATTGTGATATAATGGAAGTATGAATCAGGCATTGGTCTTCTATTACTGGAAAACACAGGCAAAGCCCAGGACTGTTCCTCGGGTGGCACTAAGATACTTCATTCTTTTGAAAGACGCATGTTTCAAGCACTAATTCAAGGCCAGCAGTCACATTAAAATGCCTGGGAAAAGCTTTTTTTTTTTTTATTTAGATTGTCAAATTTTATCTTTTTATTTCTGCAGATATATAGAGGCATGTTATAGAAATATGTAATACGAAGTCCCTGGGTCGAAGTAGAGCGTATCAAGTTGACTTTTGCTGGAAGCAAGTGAGTTTTATTCCCATTCCTTTCCTCTTGCTTCAACCCCCTTTTCCCTTCTTTTGCCTCTTCTTCTTGCCCCTCCCGGCCTTCCACCAGGAATTTTTGTTCCTTAGTAAAAATTCTGCCTGGCCTGGTATATTTTTCTAGTGTAAATGATCACTTTCAGCATTAAGGTGATAAAACATACTTTATGCCTTCTTGGTTTCCCAAGAGATAACAAATAGATTTTGAAAAGCAGATGGTTGACTGGAGAGCCCTGAGGTATCACAGAGCTAACAGGTGCAGTTCCCTATTCAGATTCTGCAATGCAAAGAAATCTTGTTTCCAGAAAAAAAGGGGGGGGGGGAGGGAGAAATAGCAAAATGATGGACTTCAAGAGTCCAAATACATATATTTTTAAAATGCACTTATGGTAGGTGATGCAGAGACAGCATTTGTACGCTGGAAGTAGCCATCTGTGGCTAAGAACAAGGCAAAGTTCACGGCTAAAGCAGAGTGCTGGAAGGTAGAGACATGCACTGAATTCTGTTACGGCCATTGACTAGCTGAGTCATTTGCACAACTCTTTTTATGTCTGTTTCCCACACAAAAGCAGGACAGTAACGGAGGAATAACTACTGTATCCTTCTACAGGTCATTGTGAACCCTGTATGGGAAAAGCTAAGGAAGGAAAAGCGTATTACTGTTGAAATGCTAGATACTGAGGCTTCTCAAAACATGTTTCTGAAGTGCGTAAATTGTTCAATACCTCAAGCAAAACAACACATGTAGGTCATTAGCAAAGAAAGAAAAATCATACCATTACCGCTACCTCTTTCTAGTTGCATCTGTCCTACCTCACAGGTTTATTATGGGGTAGTCAAAGCACATAGCCAGCCTTCCCGTCGTTAAGGACCTACGTCTGCACTTTTTCAGTTCTTCACATTTTGATAGAGCTTGGCTTCTGTGAGCTATTGATAACTTCAGATGCAATTTATCCAGGGTTTTGTTCACACCACCATAAATCCCAGTTCAGAATGAAAATGGTTGAGGAATATAAATGCTTCATTATTAATGAAGTCATTAAGCCCTAATTTTGTGATCTGAAGCTTGAGCTGTCCAACTGAAATCCTTGGCACGTGCTTACTGAATCAAGGCCGTAGCACAGGCCTGGGAGCACTTCATTGTCGTTGGTGCTCTTAAGCATGTTTGGTCTTGGGATATCAGAGGACTATGGAGTGGTGTAACCTTTTTCTAGAGATCAGAACAGTTATCCTTGCAGAAGTCAGTAATTTATACAAGGCAACAAAGTGAGACTCTTGCATTGCTGGAGTAGAAAAAACAGAGACCCTAACCTCTAGCCTTCTAATTTGAGTACTGGAGAACAGGGGTTTCTATTTCAGGGCAAAATAAAGGTAAAGGAAACCAAGAGGATAACTAATCAGGATTTTAGCTAGTAGTGAGAAATTAGGAAAGGGCAAATAATGAACATGGGTCTTAGTGCCCAAGCATTAAAGTCTTTAAATTCTAGACTGCAAGGAAAGTGTTTCAGTGCACTTAGTCCTATTAGAAAACAAATTAGTAAGAACCATAATCACATTTTAAAATCAATGACTACAGGAAGAAGAAGGTATTACAGATCAATAATCTTATGCAAAAGTTTTTCTAGGAGTTATGGAATCTGGTACATCATACTCTCAATTTTTCTATAAAAACTTTTTTCCATTAGTCATCAGGTTGGAACAAAGTTTATAAAAATTGGAAAAACAAGCCCTAAGAGCTATAAAACATTTTGAAAAGTTAAAATTAAAAAGATTAATAAGATGGAAAACCTTTTGAGCAGATGGGAGAAAGAAAAGTACTGGGGAGATTTTTTTCTGCTTTTGTTTAAAAGATGGAGTCTTGATGGAGAGTTAAGCAGGGAGAATACTGCAGCCAACTGTGAATATGTGATACTGTTAGAGGACAGATTGCTCTACGGTTCCTATTTTCAGATGAATTGCCTTAGTTGTCCTGGTCCTTCAGTTCCACACAATTATCAACTGAGCTGAAGGAGATCTCCCTATAGCTGTGAGTAGTAATGAGGCTTTAGCATTTCTTTGCACATTACTACTAGAATGTGACCTCTCTCGCTAGAAGGCTCAGCTTTTCATTATAAAGGTGTTACTTCTTTTCTGCATATTTAAAGCATCGCTCAGGTTACTATACAATCCCTTCATTGTGAAGCAGTAGAAAATTCAAGCCAACAGAAGTTCCAGAGAGCTTCTTTAACCTGGGATGTGAAAGGGGGTCAGTGGTGGAGGTTTCAGTATACCAGGGCAGGAGCTTTGAAGGGGAGCAAAAGAACAAATACATTTAGGATTGTACTCAGAATATTGTATAAATGATGCAGGAAATGCAGAGATTCCACCAACACGTCCACATAGGGAGACCAACCAGTGTCGGTCTTTTCTGCCAAGTAACAAGCAATAGGACAAGAGGAAATGGTCTCGAGTTGTGCCAGGGCAGGTTTAGATTGGATATTAGGAAAAATTTCTCCACTGAAAGGGTTGTCAAGCATTGGAACGGGCTGCTCAGGGAAGTGGTTGAGTCCCCATCCCTGGAGGTATTCAAAAGACATGCAGGTGTGGTGCTTTGGGACATAGTTTAGTGGTGGACTTGGCAGTGTTAGGTTAACGGTTGGACTTGATGATCTTAAAGGTCTTATCCAGTCTAAATAATTCTGTGATTCTATGTCAGAGACAGAACGAGAGCTGCCGTCCAAAATTGTGATGACATCTGAAATGTGAATAGATGTAAGGCAGTGACAGTGTCCTTTTACAAAGACATTTGTCTTCATAATGATTTTCCCCCTCACACCAGTTCACATACTCTCCCATGACACAGAATCGATGTGGCCTCATGAAATCCCAAGAAGAATGGAAATCAGACAAAATGGTCATTTCTACAAAGGGCAAATTACCCCAGTCCTCTTCGAAGTAAAGGACATGGTGGTGTGAGCCAGTCCTCAGAAAATGATGCTTGAAGTGAAGTGGGTAAAATGTAGCTGGACACAGACATTCCAAGTGCTGTGAGGAGGTGATACTGCGTGGCAGATTTACCTGGGATTTTCGTGCTGGCAGGAGGACAGGTTTGGGGGGAGGAAGGCTTTTTACGATCCAGCAGTGTAGTTCAAAGCAGCATTGGTTTTATGTGTGTGAATGATAGACAGTGGTGAAATGGAGTACAGCAGAGTCCTAAACAAAGTGATTGTGATTGGGCAAATTATAGGGGGATTTATGCTGTCTGCAGCTATAGCTCAGGTGATTTGGCTATGCTTTTTCTTTTTCTCACCCTTTCCCCAATTTATTTTGTATTATGTATCATGCCTATAATTGTGTTCTCTGTTGTTTCTCTCCTGACATGTTTAATCCCACAACACAGTCTAGTCTTGATGTTTTCCTTCTCTTTCAAAGAGTCCCAAGAGAGAGAAGCAAGGAAGGTAGACGTATTTGACTTTGGAAAATGAGTCGATGCCAGTTGCAAAGGAAATAAAATATATCACAGGGGTCTGCTGCAGGGTGGGGAGTGAAAATATTGCTCATTTGTGACAAAAGATTGCCTTGAAGACTGCTTCGGCTTGATCAGTCTGAAACCCATGTCTCACTGTTTCCATTACAAAGGCTTTTATGTTCCTGTTTCTTTTGGAAAAGGATTTCATCTATTTTGAAATTAATCCAAGGCTCCCCAAATGTACTGTTTGCTTTCAGGCCCAGCACACGAGAGCTGTGCTTCGGGGTCACATTGTAGAGGGGTTAGCAGAACGTATGTTATTTAGGTTGTGAGCCAGAATAGCCAAGGAGTCTGCATGTGACCAACCCCAGGGCAGTAGAGGAGCCACGGTGTTAGGCTGATACAGCATGAACTGTAAATGTGGGGACATTTGGGCAGCACAGTCCTGTTGCAGTACAGGGCCGAGGCTGCTCCCCCGCTCCGGGCAATGGGTGCAGCGTGCTTAGTGCACCGGAGGACAGGCTGTTGAGCTGTGCCTGGCGCACCCACACCCTGTGGGTGACTGCAGGGCCGGAGTCAGATGAGGGAATCTCAGCCTGAACAAGTGAAACCCAACAGATCTTTATTTTGCATGGGGCTCGTCTGGTTTGCATGTAGGAGGCAGGACTTCAGGGCCTGTATTATGCATGAAGGCAGAATAGTATTCATATGATGCTGCCTTGCTTTCAAGTCTGACTCGGCACTAATCATTTCTTCAGAGGATCTCAGCCTGGATGTGTTCGCTGGAGTTGATCGTTACAGAGCCTTAGTACATTAATTCAGGTTCTCAGCAAACACTGGCTCAATATCCTCCCAAACTCCCCATGGCTTCCTATCCCGAAGACATAGCTTTCTGATACGCTTTTTCTTTCTCTGCTCCTGAGATACCCCTAATCTCTTCTGAGCATCAAGCGCCATTTTTCAGTTTGCAGCAGAGAACTTTTTCAGTGCATACCTGGGGCGCTCATTCCTAACCTATCATTTTGATATTAATACTTTAACCAAGTGTTAAAATACTGCTACAGTCCTGATATGTAGAAAGAAAGAAAATAAATGCACCCTCTGGAAAGGGACGACACAGTCTTTAAATTAGTGGTGGCCATCCCTGGTGATATGTTTTGAAGTTCAAGGTCTTTTTTTTTCTTTTTGTTTTTCTTTCATTAGCATGTTTCTCTATTTGCATCAACTGCTGATGCTTTTACCTTAGATTTTTTTGTTGTTGTTTAGAAAACTCACAGGTTTTTTTGAAATTTCTATTCCTCCAATTCAGCTTTTAAAAGAAATTCTAAGAAATAAATAATTAGAAAAGAGCATTTTTTATGTAAGATTAGCTGAAGTGAGCTGTTGCCACCTGGTAATTTCTTTGTACTGTAAGCGGGCTTTGCATTTCACATGGGCTAACCATCATGGCCTGCAACAACTCTGCATAACAGTCCATGAATCCAGAAAAATAAGAGTAAAAGTGACAGGGGTGTTCGCACTAGTAAGTTACTGATATGAGAAGATGCCTCATTTCTAGGAGACCACTCTCCTTCTCTCTTGTTAGCTTGAAACCATCTGATTTTAAGCAAGCTTGGCAGAAGGGTGGAGGCTGCAAGGAGACTGAATTCCGACAGGTTTTTTGAAAACCAGAAACAAGGCAGAGGCAGAAGTTGTCCAGAGACACACACAGGAGTTGTCTTGCCATCTGGGGCAGTCAGGTCTGGGGTTAGCACCTGAGCTTCTTGCTCCTGAGCGCTTCTGGGTGCCCAGCTACTCGGTGTGGAGGAGGGAGCTGGAGGTGCTGTGAGCATTGGCCAGAGGGAAGAGCAAAAGAGCATGGGAGGAAGAAGTGGGAGAATGGGAGAGGGCAGTCATAGCAGGGGAGGGCTGAGGATATCATGGTTGGGATGTTGTAGAGGGGGAGAACCCAAATCCAAAGGAAGCCAAGCCTCATCAGTGCTGTTACTTGTGAGATGACTTGCTGAATTCAGATACCCTCTTGTCTGTCACCATATCCAGGGATATTTTGACAAAGAAGCATTACTTTGAGATGAAAGACTGGAACTGAAGGGAGAAAGACCCAAGTTCTGGTCTTTAGATAATACATGTGAGCTTGACAAACTGATTATAACGTCTGTGTCTCAGATTCTTTATCTCTGAGAGAAGAATAAAAATACATGTGTGCTTCAGAGGGGAGCTGAGATACTTCATCCATTTGGAAATTATTTTTCTCCTTTAGGAGACAGATGCTTTACCTTTCCCATGAAAAGTTGTAAATGTTTCAGAAACAATTAATGAAGCTTCCTGACATCCTCTTGGGTGAGGAAATATGATTGCTGTGGGAAAACTGAGGCAAAAATCTGTCATGTGAATATTTTATTTTAATAGTTAATGAAGAGGGAAAAAGAAAGTATTACTGTAAAACACATGAGCAAGATTGTGGAAAACTTTGGCAGAGAAAGGTACTGAGATAAATTCTGTTTTGATTGGCACCTCTTGAAGGTCAAAGTGTCTACCTAGTGTATAAGGCACGATTAAATTTGGCTCATGGTATAAATATAATCAGAAGACTTGCCTCCTAGTATGCTTAATTTCAAAATGCATATCCTGCATAAGGCAGGCTTGTAGAGTAGAAGTAAATACTTCGGAAAGTGACTACATTAAAAGATAAACTGCCTTTGGTTTCACATCAGCAATAGTACCATTACTTTTTACATGAAAACCTTGGGGTTTTTTGGTAAACAGTACCTAATCCCCAGATAGCATGCCTCTTCAGTTGATGGCAAAAAAACTCGATCAAAATACTCCACACCATCTCAGGGTGTTGGTGTTGTACACAATTAGCATTTCCTATTTAAGGACTTGGAAACTGAGACACAGAGAAATGAAGCAGGCCACACAGCAAATAAAGTGGCAATTGAGGAAGAAAAAAACAGATGCCCTGACCTTTTCTTTGCTGTTTAAATCAGAAGATCCGTAGTCCTTGGAAGCACACACATATCCTTACAGTTCCAGATGATTTTTGTTCTTGCAGGCTGCGTGTTACCTCAGATGATCCAATTGTTTTGACTCTCTCATCCCAAGACCCAGGTCATGAAATCAGTAATCCTAGGTATTGTCACTTCTCCACTAGGGGAAGCCTCCCTCTTCTTAAATCTCTAGTAGATTTTAGGCTGAACACATACCAAACAACGTTTTGAATGGCATTCACATCATGTTACTGGCAGATTGTAATTATATGGATATGTATGTACCAGTATGCATTGAACAGGTAACTGTAAAATCTGTGGCAATCGCCTTCCCCCATTAGACTTCGGTACTTTTCTATCAGTTCGGTATTTTCGGGTTTTATGATAAGCTTCTCAAAAGTCAGCAATGACTTTATTTTATGTCCATGGAACTCTACGTGAGGGTTACCATACTTTTAAGATTAAATACACCAGTACTGCATATTGTGAATATCTCACCCCTAAATAAAATCGGGTTCATATGAAAAAACCCAAACAAACAAACAAACCGACAGCAATTGAATAACTCATGCCCACCTTTGCTTTTGTGTTCCTGAATCAGATAAGGGAAGACAGTGAACAAAAAGGGGCATTATTTCCTATCTAGGGAGAGTTGGTGCTTTCCAGCACACAAGCCTTATTTCAGAATTGCTTAGGTTTTTTAATTGTTTTGCAGCCCAGCTCATCTGTGCATCCAGAGTGGTTTTATCTGGCCTTTTTAAATCCGTAAAAGTTGTTGAGTATACTAGACAAGAACGCTTTTCTGTTTCTACTTGCTTATGCTATTCCTAACTGGCAACACAAATAGAAATAAAAAGCTAATTCTGTGAGGTTCTTCTGGGAGAGGAAGGTAGGTGAGGAGAGCACTCTCTAGCCTTCTGAAGTCAGAAATCACAGACTAATTCCCCAGCAGTGTCACAAGTTTTGGGCTTCTGGGTTTCCTCTCCCTGGGCAAGGGTAACACTCTCCAATTCTTAAGTTATCTAGATGCCCTTATGTGCCTGATCTCTGATTATGCGATGGGGTTGGTTATGATACCTAAGAGTTATCCTGGTTCTTCTGTATTTCTGTTCAATGTTAAATGGCTGTGGTTTCTTCTGGTACTCGGAGTCTGAATGGTCCCTTATTTTGTAGATGAGGGGAAATTCACTTACTGGTGGTGTTCATGACAGAAAGATGTGAACTGTCTGCTTCTATCATGGCCATTTTGGAGTCTGGATTCTCTAATAACTGTATCAAAAGCAGGCTTAAGATGGAGGAGATCTGGCTACCAACTGGTCTTTACTCATAAGAAATAGGCATTTGCATTCTTTGTATCCCTGAACTGTAAATCACGAGGGACAATCCTCATTCTGAATGCCATGCTTATTCTCAGCATGATGTGTGTGGTGAAGAAGGCATTGAAAGAAAGCATTAAGGCAAGGATAACATCAAAGAAAATGCTTCAATTTTTATTCGCCCTTCCATGGTGGATTAATTAAAACAGAATGAAACACCAGCTAACTTGAAAATAAAAGCAAATGTGTGTGCGTAGACTATGGCAGTTTATTCTGAAAATCAAAGTAAATTCTTCCCTCCGCCAACCCGTAGCTCTAATGACGTAATGCTGTAATAACGTAATCCTCTACCTTGCTTTTTTTGACACACCTTCTCAAATTCACTGGCCAGCCCATGTGGTTGCTTTGAGATTTTTGATGTGCTGTGCAAATTGGCTTTCAGCGCTGTAACAGGTAACTCTGCTGGACCAAGTGTCTGGTGATGTTACATTGTGCTTGGCACAGGATGTAAAGGGATGTTACTTTATTGCACTGACCCTCTCACTAGGCTTTGAAATGAAAAGTTCACGCATCCCCACTGAGCACTCAATATGTGGTGGTGACTGTAGGAAAAATGGAAAATAGGTGCTTTTCAGGCAGGAGTCTAAGTAGATAACCTCAGTCTATGCCCTCCTTTGAATTAGGAGTTGCATGGCACAGTATCCTTGTTACCCCCAAAAAAGTGTCTAATCCTTTTTTTTTCATAGCTTTGTGCTTTATGTCACAATGACTACACCCTGTATGACAATGTCCTGCCCAGCACGCAAACATTGCTGCCGAATACAATCCTAAGCTCCACCAAACCATTCCAACAGTCCAGACAGGGCTGTCTCCTGCCTCAGGACACACCAAGACAGTCCCAATACTGAATTTCGTTCAGCCGGAACTATGAGATTCTTTTACTATTTGAAAAAAAAAAATATCCAGAGAGTAACAATGAGTTGTCAAGTAGCAGTCAAGGTAAAATATGTGAGCGTAAAAGGGGCATAAGAGTCAAATCCCAACTATGTAATGTGAAAGCCAATTGTAATCAACAGCTTACTTTTCACGTGTTCAAGTGAGGAAACATTTAATTGTTTTCCCAGCTTTATGAGGCAAGGTCGGCTGCTGGTTGAAGCAGGCATTGTGCTACTGAATTCCTCTCTAGTCTTGTGCGAGTTAGTGATTCTGTTTGGGTTTTGTTAGCTGAAAAGAGTGGTACAGGTTTCTGCCATAAACAGGTTGTGAAAATTGTTGATATATTAGGGGACCGAGCACATTGATCTGAGTAATACATTTGCCTGAATAAGTGCATCAGTATTTGGTACGTTGTTATTAGCACCTTTGTGCGCTCTGCTCCTTTTCTTTCTCAAAGGCAACGAGCATGCATACAAATAAACCTACATTTTCAACTTTTATTTCAGTGCATGAACATGGGGACAGAGGAGAGACATCCAGTTGTATGAATCTACTAAATATGCCCTCCATTATTTGTGGCAAAATTAGGGTTTTTTGGACCCTACTGATTAGAAAAAGACACATAGTTATTACCGATGATATCAGCTGTAGGAAAGAAACACTCTCTCAGCTTTACACCACATATCCCATTCTTTTGTCAGCTTACATTATAAATAAATAACAAAGCAATTTGACACATGCCCATTGATTAAAAATAAAAGTTGTCAGAGTGAGAGGAGAAAGACAAAAATATGAATTATTAATAACAATATTAAGCAATGCAAAAAAGATGCTTAACATGCAGGAAAGTCCCTGAAAAGTCACTTAGTGAAGGGGAAAGAAAGGACAGCTATGAAGACCTTCCCTCCACTACTATTTTGTGGCCTTTTCTTTGCTACTTGTATCCTTGGAGGTCGGGGTGACCATGTGAAAGAGATGGGCGATTCTGTTAATTTATGTAATCTTCTTTACCTCCTCTCTGGTATTTCTAACATGCACCACTTGCAAACATGGAGACATCACGTAGGGAATGGAGTCATTTAAAGCGATCACATTGCAACATGCTTGGGATTGGCCATTTTTATATTTTTGAGTAATCTTCCTGGCAGTAGGGTTCAAATGACCAACTGACAACCCTGACGCATCAATTGGAGAAACTAAACTAATTTATACTCTTTCCAAATTTCATATACCACACATACCTGTGATTTAGTATGCAGTTATTAAGGCATGCAAAAAATACCAGTAGTAGTGTGTGTTCTATGTACTTTGTGATGCTCCAATTAGTATAGCATACACAGTATCCTAGAAGCTGGCATAAGTATGCGTTTCTTTTCCCACCTTCTGTTGCTTATTTTGGTTGCAACTATTTAAATACTTCCATTTATCAGACCAGTTTGAATGGCTGTTGGGTATATTGACCATCCTGGCAATACTTAATTTTCCATCTGTGAAGATCAGATTTCTTTTTTCACTCAAGAGGAAAGGAGGAAAAGAATACTTGCAAAGAGCAAGAGAGGCAACTGCACAACTTCCACAAAAGCTGTAGAAACCCCCTCGGTTTCTACAGTCCCATTTGCTGAAGAACGCTCTTGCTTTAAAGCAGGTACAGGGTGTGATATCGCAACAGAAGAGCTAATCGGAAAGTTTTCCTGGTAGGGTAGCACCAGAGGTCCGATTGTGGTTAAAGTGATGGTGTCTGTAGTGGAACATCCTGTATTAGACTTCCTCATGGCCAGTCTGAACTTCGTATTACTTTTAGCTGGAGAGATGACATCATCTTTAAAAAAAAAAAAAAGACTGTGGGAGCAGTAAGGCTCCTGCCCTGTTCTTATGGTGTTAATGTTTTGAATTAACAAACTGTTAATGAATTCACAACATGATCTCCCAATTATTGTGCTTTAATTCTGGAAAGCTCCTTTTTGTGCATCTTTGGTTCAAGCACTTGTAGCTTTTATGGATTTCATTAGGTGCCAGAGATGCTCAGAGCTTCTGAGAACCAGGGTCAAAGGATCTTCTGGCTGGCATCTAGTTGCATAGGGTGCAGGTACCTCTGTCCTCATTTGGACTCTCTTTGCAGTCAGTTGGAGAACGTTAGCCACTTAGAGGTGTGAAATAGACCCTCACATAAGGGCTTACTTCTGTTCACAGGCTATAAAGGAAGTCTGGATGAAGAGTAAGCAGTTTCGAAGTTATCTGAGATTCTTCCGTGCGTGGTGCCTCAAGCTGGATAACTGAAATTAGGGAGTTGTCCTAGAAATGTTAGTCTTTGCTTTTCTGTTTCTGTGTGTAAAATGGGAGCAATATGCAGCTTTGCAGGTTATGAGAAGATGGACTTCTCGTACTTGGTACATAATTATAATGATGAGACTTCCTATTAGCTCCTAAATGGTTTGCATTTACATTTTATGAGCTCTTTTTAGTTTCACTTACGCTATGAGTAAAGATTAGCACTGAGTGGGTATTGTCTGTTAGTCTCAGCATGGGTACTTTACACTATTGCTAAATTTGGCTGTATATGAAATTATTGGTCTCTCTTCCAATCTCTTGCACCTTATCCTCAGGGTTTTGGTGAACATTAATTTGTGCATTAAAGGACTGAATTTACGATAATTTCATTGGTTTGAAAAAGTTACACAAACCAAGAGTTGCTTGACAGAGCCCAAGCACAGACCAAACCCGGCGGAACAGAATGGCTTCTGGGGCAGGACCAAGATGATGGAGAGGGAAACAGCTGCCCTTTCACACACCTACCCAGAACTGTAAGCTGAAGTCAGATAAAGACATGTAAAGATATCCTAGCATATTATGCCACTCTGTTTGGACTTGAAGGCAATAATTATTTTTAATTATTTAGTCTACTGGCACCATACATAGCCTTATTCTAAAATCTCATACAAATGCCCACAAGGAAATCTTTAGACATTTGAAAAATTTTGTCCTTTGAAAAGGAGATTCTTAAGAAAGTGAGTAGGCTTTAAAAAATCAGCAAGGAGGGTTAAGAGAACCTTTGATATGGAATTTTGAAAATCTGAGAGAAAGCACTTTAATAATACCGTTATAGTACTTTTCATCAGTCTTACTACACCCATGTGCAGTATTTCAGCTCTGTAAACTGAAGCATATTTATGTTAAATGATTTGCCCAATATCTTATCATGGGTAAGTGGCAGGCTAGAAATGGAACCCAGGAGTCCTAATTTGATTTCTCGTTGAATTCAGAGACAGTATACTGCCTCTGAAAGAAAAACACTCAAGAATTCAGCAGTGGCACTCTGCATGAGTCTCCCATTTCAATAAATGTGTGGTTATAATATGTCTGTGCTCCACTGACCGAGGTCCCTGAGGTTGCTTTCAGTCCAAACCCACGTCTCCTTTGCGGATGCACATTGCACTACCAAATCTTTCAGTGCTCTAAACCAAAAGTCTTGTTCTTAATGGACATACTGGGGAAAATACAGGCATCGAAAAGCACCAGCACTGACGGTGAAAAAAGCAAGTATGGGTGAAATAAAAAGAAACTATAGAGCCGTAAGAATATAGGCTGCAGTTTGAATGCTTCTACCAGTGTTGGGCTTCTTTTTTTTTAGAGTAGTGAAGGTGAGACAGCAGGTGATACTACTTATCTTAAACCCCCTGTCTGATAGTATTTTCCATCTCTGTGCGATCCTGAATAAATATGGATAAGTCTCTGAGTTTTTAAATTCATATTTTTGAAATTTGACAATGTGCTGGGTGAGCTTTACAGGGAAGTGTTCCTGGGTTTTGAGAGAAGTCTCTTCACATCAGCTTGTCTTCCCAGTAGCTTTCACGGTGCGTGAAGAAGGAAGGTGAGAACAAGAGCAAATAATACCGTCCTGCAGCATCTGGGCAAACATCTGAAATCAGTGGATTAAGTGTGTTGGCTGGTATAACACTAGCATAGACTCTGGATCTAGTCTGGAAAATCCAATCTCATAATCTTGAGAGGAAAATTCAAGAGTCAAGGGAAGTGCAGTCCAACATGGTTTGTTCAGTCAGGACTTTATGAATTCCTGTCAGGATTGAGCTCAGTGTATTTATAAAATGTAAAAGTGATGTGCTTGCTTAGAATTCCAGATTTTCCCTCAGTTGGAAGAAATTTTGCGTGTTACAGCCAGTTTAATTTGCAGAGATAGAGTATGAATTTTCTCAGCCAAGACATGGAGGGCATGAAGTGGAGTGTTGCGAGCAGAGTTTCTCATTAATATCTTATTGTGTGTTTGGCCAGAAACAGAAGGAATCTGATTTTCTTACATTTGTGCTGAGGATAAGAAGGTCTGAAAGCAAAGTAGATGGAAAAGTATACATGCACTGTCTGTATAATAAGGGCTCAAATACAGATATTTGGTACCATTTGAGACGCTGTAGTATACACCTCCTGGCCTTCAACTGCTTTTCCCGAAAGACAGGTATCTCAGAAATGGCATAAGTCTTATCTGCTAGCCATGTCCAGATGTGCTTAAGCTTTTCTGATGGCACTTGAAAGCTCTGTTTAAGCAAATGCTTTGAGTCCTAAAAAACAAACTTTATGTACTTATATCTAGCATATGATTTACTGCTCATAATCCTATCATATAGTAATTTAGGATAAATACTTTTACTAGCAGTTATTAGATGTAATTTCTGACTCTCTGCTAAAATGGGGTATCATATAAAGAAGGGAGGCAAGATATAGACCAGCTGATTTCATTAATGCTGATTTGATTACATCAGCGATCCTCTGGCAATTTAGATGAGCCCATGAGACAAGATTTTTACCTATAAATGATCATTCTAATTGTACCATATGCTGGGGGTGTGATGGGCAGTTAAAAATAATTAGCGTACAGTTTAACTGTTCATATACCTGACACAGTATAAAAGCCCCCTCAGCACATATGCTGAGTGGTGTTAGTACGACTTGAGTTTCTAGGTTGCCATGTATTCATGCCTACTGATCATAGAAAAATTTACTAAAAGTTGAATTGTTGTATTTAACCTCTGTATTAATTGTAATACATACCAAACAAAAGTGAAGAACAGAATTTATGTCTGTGTTACTGAAATCTATGCAGGGTGAGAGAAGGGTGTGTTAAATATCTGCAGTCTGTTAAATTCTAGAGTACAAAGGAAAAATGTGCATTATCTGAAGTTACTCAACATGTATACCATATGTTTTAAACAGTTGGATTATAATTCTAGACAGTGTATAGTACATGTTGACCGTGTCCTATTCTACAGATGTCATTAATGGCATTATTTCTTCTAAGCTGGTAGCATAATGTGTTAGATCATGTCAAGTATCAACTAATCAGACATGATCAGTCTGGTCCGCTGAGTAATCCTTATTAGAAGCAACACTGTAAAGTCTGAACCTTCTTCTTCCATTTCATGCACTGATATTCTTCTGCAGCTATTTTCTAGCATGAAAATAAGAATAATGTCTTTTACAAACTCTCTTCTCAGCCCTTATTCCAGCAAAGTTCTCACTGACTTCAGTAAGTGTTTTACCTAAGTAGAAACCAAATCAAAAGTTAGCCAAGTCTTTCAGGATTTTGTGGTCTGTTTAGAGGGACTTGAAAGGATAGATTTCTTTGGTGGTGAAATCTGAGGAGCTCCTGAATATTGCCAGTCCTGTTTAAACCTTGTCCAGAAAGCGATCTATAGACACTTTCAGCAGAAACCTATATTTTGTTAACTATCAGTGCTCAAGGGTTTAGTTTCATGAAATTTCACCTAGAACCAAACTTGGAGAATAGAAATTAGCAAGGTCAGTTTGTTTATTTTATTCTCCTATTTGATAGTCTTCCACACTGGACAGTCTCATTTGTTGCCTATAAGCTTAGTGTGGGAGAGAGAGACTGTTAACCTGAACTGGTTAATATTCAAAGATCACTTCATCCAAGCTCAAGAGTGATGCAGCCCAACAAAGAGGAAGTCAGGTAAAAATACCAGGAGGCCTGCATGGATGAACAAGGAGCTCCTGGACAAACTCAAACACAAAAAGGAAGCCTTACAGAGGGTGGAAGCAAGGACAGGTAGCCTGGGAGGAATACAGAGAAATTGTCTGAGCAGCCAGGGATCAGGTTAGGAAAACTAAAGCTCTGACAGAATTAAATCTGGCCAGGGACATCAAGGACAACAAGAAAATCTTCTAATAGGTACATCGGTGATAAAAGGAAGACTACGGAAAATGTGGGCCCTCTCCAAAAGGAAATGGGAGACCTGATTACCTGGGATATGGAGAAGGCAGAAGTACTCAACAACTTTTTTGGCTCAGTCCTCACCAGCAAGTGCTCAAGCCACAGCACCCAAGTCTCAGAAGGGAAAGGCAGGGACTGGGAGAATGAAGAACTGCCCACTGTAGAAGAAGATCAGGCTCAAGACCATCTAAGGAACCTGAGGGTGCACAAGCTCATAGGATAATGAGATGCATCTCTCGGTCCTGAGGGATGTGGCAGATGAAGTTGCTAAGCCTCTATTCATCATATTTGAGAAGTCATGGCAGTCTGGTAAAGTTCCCACTGTCTGGAAAAGGGGAAACATAACCCCCATTTTTAAAATGGGAAAAAAAGAAGATGCAGGGACTATGGGCCAGTTAGTCTCACCTCTGCGTGCAGCAAGATCATGGAGCAGGTCCTCCTGGAAACTATGCTAAGGCACATGGAAAATAAGGAGATGATTGGTGACAGCCAACATGGCTTCACTAAGGGCAAATCGTGCCTAACAAATTTGGTGGCCTTCTATGGTGGGGTTACAGCACTGATGGATAAGGGAAGAGCAATTGATGTAACCTACCTGGACTTGTGCAAAGCATTTGACACTGTCCCACACAACATCCTTGTCTCTAAATCGAAGAGACATAAGTTTGATGGATGGGCCACTTGGTGGATAAGGAATTGGCTGGGTGGTCGCACTCAAAGAGTTGCGGTCAACGGCTCCATGTGCAAGTGGAGACCAGCGATGAGTGGCATTGCTCAGGAGTCAGTATTGGGACCAGTGCTGTTTAACATCTTTGTCAGTGACATGGACAGTGGGCTTGAGTGCACCTTTAGCAAGTTTGCCGAAGACAAAGACCAAACTGTGTGCTGTGGTCAACACGCTGGAGGGAAGGGATGCCAACCAGAGGGACCTTGACAGGCAAGCCTGTGTGAACCTCATGAAGTTCAACAAGGCCAAGTGCAAGGTTCTGCACATGGGTTGGGGCAATCCCAAGCACAAATACAGGCTGGGCAGAGAATGGGTTGAGAGCAGCCCTGAGGAGAAGGACTTGGGGGTGTTGGTTGATGAGAAGCTCAACATGACCCGTCAATGTGTGCTTGCAGCCCAGAAGGCCAACCGTGTCTTGGGCTGCATTAAAAGAAGCATGGCCAGCAGGTCGAGGGAGGTGATTCTCCCCCTCTGCTGTGCTCTTATGAGACTCCACCTGGAGTACTGCATCCAGCTCTGGGGCCCCCAACATGAGAAGGACATAGACCTGTTGGAGCGAGTCCAGAGAAAGGCCACAAAGATGATCAGAGGGCTGGAGCACCTCTTCTATGAAGACAGGCTAAGAGAGTTGGGGTTGTTCAGCCTGGAGAAGAGGAGGTTTTGGGGAGACCTTATAGCAGGCTTCCAGTACCTGAAGGGGGCCTACAAGAAAGCTGGAGAGGGACTTTTTACAAGGGCATGTAGTGATAGGACAAGGGGTAATGGCTCTAAACTGAAAGAGGGTAGATTTAGATTAGATAGAAGGGAAGAAATTCTTTGCTCTGAGGGTAGTGAGGCACTGGAACAGGTTGCCCAGAGAAGCTGTGGATGCCCCATCCCTGGAAGCATTCAAGGCCCGGTTGGGTGGGGCTCTGAGCAACCTGAACAGTGGAAGATGTCCCTGACCATGGCAGTGGGGTTGGAACTAGATGATCTTTAAGGTCCCTTCCAACCCAAACTATTCTATTATTCTAATGATCATGCATTGGTTGATAAGATATTGTGGAATAACATACTGTTAACCTGGCAAACTTGGTGTTAATTTAGGAAATTTTAAGTTATGCTTTTTCTTTTTTTCATTTTTGATATTTCTGTTTTTCATATGCTCTACCTTGGTAAAGGCAGTTTATAAACTCTGCTTGCTCTGCCAAATTTATTTTGATTGTGCTCAGTATTCAGTGAATTTGGGGAAACCACTGTCACTCAGTTTTATTACTTGATGATTTGTCTTCTGGTTAAGACTTGGGAGAGGCTATAAGAAGAGTGAGGATCACATCTCCAACTCTTGTCCAGGGTTACTGAGTGGACTCCAGCCAACTATTTCGATTACAGAGGTGGTAGTAGCATTGATTAATTCATGATCACAAAGTGCTTTGGGCTCCTGGGATAAAAAGCAGAATAGAAATACAAAGTATTATTAATGGAATGAATGCTTGACATACTTAGTATACGATGTTAAATATCATTTGAGGATGGGTACATTACAAGAGTGTGAGTGACTCAACTGAAAGTAATTATGGTTATGTCTTTAATTGAGAGAAACAGATTCTTAATCAGTGCATCACAGTTTCAGCCCTCATGATAACTTCCTGGTTAGGTTTATGGATCGATTTAGTTCATCTGACTAACATATGGCCTAGGAACTGGATGCTGACAGCATCTTCTGAGTTTGGGGAACATATGCAGTCACTTTTGGTATTGATGGCTGGGAATTTATCTTCCTCTCTTAGCTGGACTTATCCAATCTTTCAGCTATGACTTCATTTCAAAAAGCAACATAATGCCGCAAGACATGTATTTTCCCCTTTTCCAGGTGGTTGGTGGAAGAAATTTGTAGTTCTTTAGGAACTCTGTAAAACATAATTTAAATTCTGGTTGTATTTACACTGGGACAAATCTTGCCCGGACTTATATTAATATGAAATTTGCCACTGTGTCCCCAAAGCCAGGATTTGGCATTTTAGGGCCTATTCCTATGTAGTAGGAAGCACTTGTTGATTGACCACTTTGTGAAATCATGGATATGTTATGATATCCAGCTTTTCTCCAAGGCAACTCACAACTACAAGGCTCTTTTTGTGGAATTTCAGTGTTTACTCATGATGTGCAAACCAGAGGGATGTGCACACCTAGATTAATATTTTACTTTGCTGGCAGTGGTTGCAGTGTTACTGAAAGTGTCATAATATCTGATATTTTTCTTAAAGATTCTACTCTTGAAGCAAACAGATAATGTCAAGATCTTTGTTTTTTGTTTGTAAAATAAGTTTCTAGTCCTTGTGATTGGAGGGAAGACACTGAATTTATGATCAAAGCCACAATACAAAGACTCAGAAATGAGAAAAAATATAAATGTAAAGGCTGGTACTTATTAGATTCGTTAATAATATTTTAGAAACATGTTCAAATTTTCAGAGGAAAAATGGGGGAAAACGGTGAAAGGCAGGAGGGAAACAGCATGAGATCAGGATCAGCAGTAGTTCATTTGCATTTTGTTTTCAGTTTGGTCTGAGGAACAGTTTAGTGGTCTGAATACCAGCTTTGAAATCCCTACGCGAGTTGAATCCGTATCTACAGTATCAGCAGCAGGACTAGGAATAAAATTCTCGCCTTCACACCTCTACAAAGAACAAGTATAACTGAGATTTTATTGCATATTTTGCTAGCCATTTAAACAAAGATCACTGAAATTCTTCTGTCTGGTATTACTTATCTATGTCTTTATTAGTTGACCAAGAAATGCACTATTCATCATTCATCTGTATGATGTTTCTGTGCCTCTGCTTGTTTGCTTGGCTAGATTTCCTCTTCTCTCCCCACTTACAAGTGTTTGGGCAGTGAAAGTAGTTATTAAAATACATTTCCAAGGTATTTTGTGATATTCTGCTGGTTTAACTCCTTAAGTTAAGATCTTAGGTGTTAGTAAAAAGTATGTGCCCATTCAGGCACTAGTCAGTACGATTGCTTTAGGAATTACTGGGTGGAATTAAAGTTCTTTATTATATGGGAATCAGACTGCATGATGTTGAGGGTCTTCTGTGGCTCTGAGAGCTGTGAAATAGCTTTCAAGACTTAAAATGAATGGTTATGAATAATTTGGGGTTTTTTTCTCTGTAAATTCCATTACAAAAATAACAATAACAATAAAACTGCAAATAAAATAGTTTGTTTGCCTATGGAATGGTTTAGTTTGTTATTTGGATTGTAGTACTACCCCAGTCCCCAAATAGAATTAGGGTCTGTTTGTAGTAAATGTTTGAATAGAAACTAAGAGATTGCCCCTGCTTTAGATCTTCATAATCTACATAGAAGATTCATGCAAATGAGAGGAGACATTGCTATAGGCAAAATGTCAAAGGACATTTTGGAGATTATCCTGGCGTAGAGATGGGCCAAGCTATTCTAAATCACATTTGAATTGTGCAGAATGCAGTGGGCAAAGGACTGTGTGTTCTGTGGATGAAATGAAAGAGCGTAAGTTGTGTCTTTTTTTAAGGCTAAAAATTTTAAAGGACTCTGTTGAAAATTGGCTTCCAGAAACAATACTTCTGATTTTCAGCTGGGAATTTTCCACAAAAATTCTGAATATTTTCAGTAAAAACATTTGTCTTGCAAAAACCCTGTTCAGTTGCAAATAAATTTTATATTGAAGTTTTCACAAATACATTTCTTTTTTCTCAGCCTTTGTTGGGGAAAAATTTGGAACCTAGTAATGGTGGCCTGTGGCTCACTGGTTTTTGTGACTGCCATGGCTTGAAAATGTAATGAAAGGAACCTAAAAATGTATACGTTAGCCTCAATGCACTTTTGGGGAGTTGGAATTCTCACTGGGGCGTTCCCCCTAGAATCTAACCAGAAACAGAAAATTCCCAGCTGATTTGGTGCACCAAATTTCAGATAGAGAGTATCTCTGGAATTTGAAGTCAGATCCTAACTCTGTTTTGCTGATGGGAGGAAGACATAGTGTTTTTCTTTCCATTTCCTTGATTTTTCTGTTTCCTAAGCATGATGGCTGCATGCAGAAGAAAGTGAAAAGAGATACCCATTGCTTTTCCCTGCCTTGCTACCACTTGTAGATAATCTCCTCCAGTGAGGTGCAAGGAGTTCTGTTTCCCAGCCAGCAGTATAAGGAAACTTGTCGGGCTCTGCAGAGCAAATTTTCCCAGCTCTGTGTTTATTAAAGTTGTGGGGAGAAGCAGGAGCATTGAAAGCTTTTTGGAAACTTAAAAAAAAAAAAAAAAAAAAAAAGCATCAGCTGGCATTTGGTGTTACGGATTTTATACAACGTTAACACAAACCCAAAATGCTAAGACTCTGTTTTCATCCAGTAAATCTTAGGAGCTGCTTGAAACTTGATTTGCTAGACCATTTTAGAGCAGCTACAAAGCTATTGTCCTTTAAGTTTGTATTGTTCTGTTTCCCAAGATCAGGTGGATTTTTTTGGACCTTGAAGAATCAAGGTGACGCTACAGAGCAAATTGTGAGTCTGTCCTATGGATACAATGCAATTTAGGATGGGAGCAGAGTTATATGCTAACAGGTCTTAAACAGAAATCTTCATACTGCCACAGCAAGACAGAGGACACTAATATTTAAATCAAGCTGAATTTCCTTCAGCTAAAAATAAAATAAAGGAGATGGTGCAACTTGGCAAATGTATCTTGACCTCATGCTATTTTTACAAGTCAGACAGATGTGCAGCCACCAATAAGCTGGTACCCAGGACGAGCTATCAAATCAGAAATCTGTGGACTCAACTCTTCAAATCCCAGCACTAATCGCAATGATAAAGAGCTACCTTTCGATTAATCCTGCCCTGGACTTTAGACGAAAGATACTGCAGTTTAATTACTGAGTGAAATCCACTTTGTCTGATCTGCCAGTCTGCACTGTAATGTCATAATATAATCAGCTTCACCCCTGTCTGAAGCTCTAGGGCTGTGAAGTCCAAGGACTTGTTTGATTGGAAGAAATAAAACGATGTTCAAACAACCACCAGCCGCAGTGCTGTAATTACCAAAATCTTGTTTGTATCTGTCTGTCATTTTCACCATTGGTTTTTTATGACTCGAAGAGGCAAGGAGAGATCGTGGCGGATAAGAACAGCAACCTGACAGGTGACAAATAAGATGTGGGAGGGTTTGCTTGTAGAAAATAATAATTGTAAAATATTCAGGCTAATTAAACTGGGTCTCTTCCTTACATATTTCCCATTGGCTTCAGTGACACATGCCAGTTCAAGCAAAGCCAGCCATTGGTACTGTCATCTCATAATTAAAACCTGTAACTGATTTGGGAGTGTCTCCACCAGAGGTTCCAGTGCAGGGATAGAGTCATGTGAGTGTGAGAGATCGTACTTCTACCTGTGTGAGAGAGGCAGCAGGGCTGCCACTGTGTGAGATGTTCCCTCCCACCCCTCTTGGGAGATATTAGCCACAATTTGGAGGGGGTATTTCTGCAGACGAAGGAAGAGGGCATGGCTTGCTGATACACATTGCTTAATGTGTCTTGCACAGGTGCATGGCTCAGTTCCTGCAGCCCTGTGGGACCTCATTGCAATGGGAGGTGCTGAAAGCAAAGGGAGGATCTAGGATGCTCCTGATCTCTCAGTGTCAGGCCTCTTTTCTCCCTGAGCTCCTTTATTAAAGGTCCAACCAGGGAGCATCAGCAGCAATTTCTTTTCAATGTACCATGGAGAGTTTTATTCTGGAGAAGTTCATTACATTTTCCAGGCTCATTTCACAGAGCTCACTGTATACCAGTGACTTCCTGGCACCTCTGACTGCAGCTGAACCGAATCATTAACACAAGGTGAGAAGATCCAAATTTTCTTATACATGCTTTGTTTGGGTATTTTTCTGGCCATGCCAGGGAGGTTGTGGTAATGGTATGGAGAGAAGAATAGCTGACAAAGCCCTCAAAAATGGTTTGCTCTCAAGTTATTGCAAGACATAGATGCTAATGACCAGAAAAGGAAACACAGTTTTTATCTAGCTATGGCTTTTAGGGAAGGCACTCCATCCTGTGCTGGTTAGGTGAAGTCTGGTTGAATTTGCTGACATCAATGCTTAGCCTTTCTTCCCCCACCCCCCCTAAAATCCTTATCTCATCTTACTTTCTCATCATTCAATGTTCTCTGCTTTTTCCTTTTGCATCTTTTATGTCTTTTGACCATTTCCAGCTGGATCTTCCTTTTTCTTCTTCTCACATGATGTATTCCGTACAACCCTTACCATCTGAGTGGCACTTTTGACTCTCTGTTCCACCCTTCTAGCATGGAGATCTTGTACGGTCATTCTTCTCCCAGCTCCTCTCCCCTAAAAGCACTTGCAATTACCATTCTCTATCCATCTGTTTTTATAGAATGAGCTGGTAGACTATCATAGTGAATCACAGCCACAGTTTGATGATGATCCCTGTGTTGCTTCCCCCTCAAAGAATGGGCTTGTTCAGCATCTATGACTAAAGAGGAGGCCAAGCACAGTGTAAGATGAATACTTTTTAGGTATCCTGGAGTTATAGCCTGTGGGTAGATTTCTCTGCAAAGACCAGTTCTCTTCTGTATTGCAAAATCAGGGCAGTGTCTTGGGACGGAGACTGGGGATGAGGAAGAATATCAGACAGCAGTTGTTAGCAGTATGTGTCTGTGCCTTAAACTTGCAGTACATTTACTTTCTTCCTCTTCCTTTTGTACCCTGTAGCTGACAGCGGTGCCTAGCATTGCCTGTCAGCAGGGATGGCATGCAGGGTGTTTTGCAATGGAAATCTGGCTTTAAACCTAACTGGGTTTGTCGCTAGTGTTTTTAACTTCTGAATGGTATTTAAACATTACAGTCTGCAGACTCCGTTCCAGCAGGATCTATCCAGAGGAGGCTGTCTAGAGAATCTCCTCTGAACCAGCTTTGACCAGCAGCGGTGGCCCTAACGCTTTATTTGTGCAGTACTTTTGCCCTCAGTCTAATCCTTTGCTTTAGAAACAGAAATGTCAAAAGGAAAATGTGCACAGCTTCTTTTAAATCCAGAGAGAGTATTTTTCAGCATGAAGGAGTCCATCTAGTTACATGGCCTTGCTAATACCAGTCTGCTGCACTGATGATCTTGCTTCCCAGGGGAAAAATATCAGGGGAACCTGAACAATAGTTGTATGGCCAGTTTCTAGAGAAACTTTCATTTCCAAATGCGAGGATAATGGAGGGCATAGGGTAGCATATAGTAGCACTTAAAAAGAAAGGAAGAAATTGATGTATATTGATCAGAATAAATCGTGTTCCTTTGCAACAGGAAAAGGATATGTGCAGGTGGAGTACAGTTTCAGTGTGAGAAAGCCTTGTTACAGTGTCCAGTGCCGTGAAGTTCCCACCTTTCTAAAGATCTCAATTAATTTTCAGGTGTTCAGTATGCTTACAAACATAAAGACAGGGCACTCTTAATGTAATGGCTGTCACATACTTTGATGTGTGAAGTTTTGTCCAGGATGCTATACTGCAGCCCAGCTACAAGGTTAGGGCTTTCTGCATAGATGTGGCACAGGTTCCAGGGAAGCTTAAGACTGCCGCTGTGTTATTGGGACTGCCATAGGAACTTGGTCTGACTCAAAGTGTTCATGGCTGTATATGTTGTTGTAGCCTCTTACCTGCTCCGGAGAAATGAGTTTCTCTTCTTTCTCGCACTCAGTGATATTTGTAGGTCCCAGTTGTCTTAGAATAGATGCCATGACATCTAAGAAACTGTGCTGCTGCTAGCCCTAGTACTGTGTGAGCTAATGATTTTTGCTGGGAAAAATCAAAGCAGCAATGATCTGTAGTTAGTAGAAGTAGCACAGATAGGAAGAGACTATCAGAGAAAGAGGGAGAAGGAAGCAGAGGAGTGATTTGAGGATAGGAGAGAAAAAGTGGTAGGCTCAAATCCCATCCTTCATAGCCCATGCTATTGTCCTTGCTAGTCCTTCAAGTATTTATTCCTTAGCCCCTGTATGGCTTGCTCACTTGTAGTCTTATACCCATGCTCATATAAGCCCCACAGTTTAGACCGAACTCTACTTGCATGCATATGGCTACAAGGTCATATACATTACAAATACATTGGTTTCAGCTTCTCAAATTAATGTCCCACTACTGTAACATCTCTCTCTAATTCAGGAGCAGTTTTTTCCTGGATTAGCAAAAGCTGAATTTAATTTAGATAGGTGACAAACTCAGAAGGAAAAAAAAAAAAAAAGCAATGAAATTAAATAATACAAAGTGTTATCAACTTATCCCTAGGTCCCACATGGCATAAACAAAATCTGTCGGAAGTAGAGTAGTACTTGTATATATCAGGAGCAGTTCCGCTCAGATGCGCGAATCAAATCCGACTCCTGGAGAGTCAGGGGCAAGAGCTGAATTTCAAGTCTGCCCTTTGGATTTGCAAGTCACTGGGAAGTAACTAATTTTCTAATTGAAAATTGCATCATGGTGCTGTTGTATTAATTTTAGAGCTGGTCAGAACACTATTGACAAGGTGTCATTTCATCATAATATTCCCTTTTCTCTTTAGCACAAAAACTTTGATGAAGAGAGCTTTCTGGTCAATTCTGGTGACAGAGAGATTGAAAACCTCAGGTTTTTAGGTCTGAGGGCATTTGGCCAGTGTATTGTTTTTTAGAGTGTTCAAAACCTGTTATTTCTGTCCCAATGAAGGAATCAAAATTCTCATCCACTGGCCAGCTCTGATTAAAATTACGCCCTCCGTAGCAACAAGCCTGATGGCAGTGGATTCTCCTTTTTGTCTAAGCATGTCAGTGTGCACCAGGGAGAGGTGCTGTGCTGAAAATCCCAAGGAAGGAGAAGAGGAGTGAAGTCCTCTGCTCAACATAGAGAAGGTAGAGCATACCCTGCAACCGCACAGGCTGACTCCTCATCTGTTCGCTAATGAGTGCCCTGCTGATATGCTGTGGCCATCGCCAGGTCACCTTAGCGTTCACCAGAAGGCAGGGCTAGGTATTGCTTGTGGCCATGCTCACCCCACTTTTTAAATAGGGATTGAATTGAAGACCCCAAGATTCTGCAAGTGCCAGAGGAGAGTTACTATTTTTGGTCTCTGGTCCTCCCAGTGCTGCTAACAATATTTTAAGGGCAGAAGGCAACTGCTAATTGTGATGTAAGTTGAATGATTTCATCGCCTTACTACTCTCACCCAACTGGGACATTCATCAACTCTTTCTGGTCACTGCTGACCTGGGATGCCAGCAATCTGGCAATCTTGAATAGCACCTTAGCCAACCTGGAGTTGATTTATCCACTCTGGTCCATTTTTGTAGATGTTTTTCTTACCCAGTTATATGCAGAATATTCTCATGCTTAGAGTTGTGTGGAGACTTCTCATTTTGTTGTGTTTTATAATTGTTAAACTGTATCATGTCAAGGGTGAGAAGAAACCTCATTTTAACATCTTGTTGCCAAACCCATAAGCTACACATTTTTCCCTAAGCCCTCTCCTCTCGTAAATCATAAAATACCCTTTTTGGAATAGTTATCAGTTGTAGAATCTTTCTCCCCTTTAGCATAAAGAGTAGTTGAGAAACCAGGCAGGCAGCTTACTTGACTGTCAGAGCCTCTATTGAATTCATCCACAGGTCTAAAGAGATCAAAATTGTTTGAATTGACCCTTTCTGTTGCCAGTGTGAAGAGAAATCTCTTAAGCTTTTTGCTTTCTTGTCATGTACGGTCTCCCTTTGTCAGTTCAGGTCCAAGGTCCCTGTTTTCATTTTTCTTAGGGACAGCGGGAGCTTTAGCAATATCTGTCTTTATAAAGCCTGCAGTGAGAGAGCAAGAGACTGAGCAGGAGGGTGTGGGGAGAAGGGTAAAACATACTAGGTGAGTATCTGACCCTTGAGTACCTTATGCTGTCTCTGAGAACCGCAACCTTATCAAGAATCACAGTTGTGGCTTCTGTGGCAGAGGATGACAACAAAAGCAACTTTGCCCACCGCAATTATTATTCAGATTTGAGGCCTGGGTTTTAAAACAAATGCATTTGGAGCAGAGATGTGGAAAGGAGGAGAAACACAAGTGTTGCTTATTGGGGGCCCTGCAGACAGAAAATTATTGTGTTTCTAACGCTATTGATTTTTTGCAGCAGCTGATATTTCAATCTGGGTGCAGCATGTCTGAGAGTCTACGCACACTGTCAAGAAGAAATATGATAGTGTCTTAAAAGATTAATAATATCGCTGGTCCTCAGGAGGCCTGTCTTAATTCACTGGCCTGTTCCTTGGCATGTACTGTAATTTATCTAGTCTGATTTGAATAGCAAATGGCAATCGGCTGCCATTAGGGAAATAGGCATCAGTCTTATTGATCCAGGATGGGCTGGATTTTATTTAAGGAGAGCTGCAAAATGTTATTAACTTCCGGATGAGAGGCAGGAGGTGGAGAATTTTTTGCAGTGTTCCAAGGGGGGTGAATTGCACTGAATCTTAAAAGTCCTGAAATAGACAGTAAGAGGGGGGACCTGGGGAGGGGGGATCAACTGCTACCACTTTGTTTCCAAAGATACCAGTTATTTCCAGCACAACTGTAGTCTTCCCTGGGCTCTCTGTATGACGGCATCAATGATGTACTCAGTGGTCTTTAGGTGAAGGCAAGGGTACTTTGCATTTGGAGAGAAGAAAATGTGGTGGTTGATCTTCCTGTTGATTCCGAGAAAGCTGGAGTTGACTCTTCACTGTGATGCATGAATTGCTTGTTTTCCAGTCCCCCTCACTGTACTTAACAGGAGCTATACCAAATAACCTCCAGGCATCATGGGGAATGTGTAGTCCTTGCTGATACTCTGCTTTATGTGTGCTTGGAATGGCCCCCAGTGCTTCCTAAGGAGAGCGGCTGATGTGGCTAGAAGGGAGGTAATGCTGCATTGGTTGCAAAGGTCCTGTTCTGGTTCTCTGTTCATACCAGTTCTTGTCAGAAGTCACTGTGAAGAATAAAAACAGTCTTTGGATAATCTTTAGGTGCTGCAAATCCAGCTTTTTTCAGTGGATAAAGTTGTTAAATATCATGCCGAGCTACGGATGTGGGGAAGACTGGTGCAGTTCCAGTCTCTACTCCCAGAAACAAAATCTTAGGGCAGTATTGGGAGTCTGAAAACTAATGCCTGCTTAATAAAACTAAACATAAAGAAGTAAAATTACACCGACTACCTTGGGAAATTTCCAGTCTCATGACACACCACTATGGAATAACCTCCCCAGGGTGGAGGTGAGAGCCCAGTTATTTGTCACTCTTTAAAGGTAGACTAGAGAGAACATCAGAAAAAACTAGTGTAAGGAATACTGCAGCTCAGGTGGGAGGATGGAGTAAATGATTAAATACCATAGGTCTTTCCGGCTCTAATCGCTGTAATTCTTTGATACATCAGACTCAAAAAAGAGGTAATAACTAGAAAGAAAGATCCAGGAGTGCTGTCTATTAAAAAGCTTATAGATACTTCCGTTCCAGCAGGAGACACTGTAAGGAACAGTGAAGGAGTGTTGTATGTAGGGGAGTTCAAAGCTACCCTCCAGTCCCACGCTCACCGGGGAGCCTGCTCTTCAGGGAGCGGAGCAGGAAGGGTGGCTCTGGGGCGCTCCCAGACTGTCCTGCGCCAGGCTCTCGGCAGGAGGCACTGGGAGGACTGGGCAGGGATTGCTCTTTCAGGAGGTGGGAAGGATGTAGTGGAGAAAGGGATGGGGAAGGGAGGGTGCTTGCAGCCGGTCAGTGTTAACTTTCTACCTTTGCAAAGCTTCTTTAGGCTTACAAGAGGATCTTACCTACATCTTTGTCCAACGGCCTTCACAATAAGGAGAAAAAGGTGTGGGAACGTTTCAGAGAAGTAGCTTCTTGTTTCTTGCGTTTCTTTTCTTTTGCACCTAAAACATGGGGATAGAGAAGAAAGCGCTACAGGAAATGGCCACGCACAAAAGCAATAAAATAAATTGCAACTGACTTTGGGGTTTTTTTGAGCAGCAGTAATTGCTATACATTGTGATGTTTGCATAAGAAATTAGTTAATGTGTAGGAGAATGACATGTGATACATTTTATTTGCCTGATGACTGTAGTCTCTGAGTGAATGACTTATTAAGGTTAATAAAAAAAAATTTGCCTGTGACTTGTAATAATCCAATTGCTAGAATTTAACGTCCCCTTATGCATAGTTGCCTAAAGGGGGGAAACTAAATTACACATACGTTCTAATGACCGACTGGCTATGCTTTTATTTATTTCTTAATAGCGGTTTGAGAACAAACAATGTGTTCTAAATTGTTGGTCTGTCTGTCTTTCTGCCTGCCTGGGCAGGAACGTTATGGCTTTCTTAATTCTCCTGTGTGATTTATCATCCCCAATTCATTGTTTTGCATAACTCTGCTCAAAATGAAGAAATGTCATTATTTTGCAGTGAAAAAGTTGTCATTTGCATAATGCCTGCCATTAATTATTGTGAGACTAATGCAGTTGTTGATATTTTTAGGGCACAGTGGTACATCCTGCACCTTGTATAATGTCATTCTGAAAACATGGGTAGTTAATAGGTGCCACAACACTGCACAAATGCAAGAAAGGAGGAGAAGAAGAAGAGGAAGGGCACATAATGGAACAGGCTCTGATCTTTATTTAGATTTTTCTTTTCCTGAAATACATGGTGAGAGATGACTATAAACAGAAGCAAAAGATAGGAAGCCGTGACACCCAAGAGAATGAGGGAATGAAGAAACAGAAATGTTCCCTTCTGCATATGTTAGGCAAGATGGACCTATCTGAAACTCTCTCATGCTGATGATCCCTGGAATTTGAGAAAACTCGTGGCAGTAGTTAGTGACTGTTATCCCATAGCTGACACTTTCCCCCCTTGGAGAAGTAATTTCTTATTTGTTTTAGTGGCTTATTTATTTTTACAGTGGAGTTATTTTATGATTAGTCTTCAAACACATGAAGAGAAAGTCTCTGCATATACATAAGAAATATTCTTTTATAATGTCCTTTGTGTCTGTGAGGGGAGAACCTAACAAATAGATCTGACCCCCATTAAGAATTTAATACCTGTAGTTACTATAGTTCTTGATCTCATCTTTGCATCCAAAGTTCATTGCTATTTGAAAGGGTCGCTCGAATCAAGCCACCAGCGGTTGTAGAAAAATATCCTTGCCCAGCTAGGATATTTTCTCTTTGTCAGAGAAAACATCTTTTTCATTACTTTTTCATCCTAAAGGTAGTGGGTTTGGCCCAGAGATGTTGGAAGTGGGGAGAGAGAAGGGCAGTCTACTATAATTCTATAAATTAAGAACGTGGGACAGGACTTTTTCGGCTGCTTTTTCCAAGGACTTCCATTGCTCCCCAAGCAGTTAAGAGCTCCTGTTCTCTGAGTAACATGTACACAACTATAAACCATAATAGTTGAGTGAAACAAATATTTGGGTTTCAGGCTGGCAGATGCTTCTTTTCCTACGTGTTTTGTGTAACTAATACTGCTACTGCAGGACAGCCTTCATGCGATAGCCTTTGTTCTACTCTTTCTTTTGCAGTCCTTAGTAAGAGAATGGTAGTGAGTAGTTTCTGAGCCTGTAGTAGTGGTTGACTGCTAACAGGAAGAAATTAGGTCAGAAGGCCATAAGCCATCAACCGATCCTAAGGCTTTTGGTATCTTTACCAGGAAATAAGCAGCTCTATGTCCCTTTGCCATTCTGCAGAACTACTGGGTCCTTTCTCTGTTTGCTGATGTATCTTAAAATGCCCGAAAGAGAAAACATGGCCGTTGACTCTTCAGATCCTGAGTTCCACTGCCTCCAGAGGGATGTTTCTTCTCCTGTTTTCTGCCATTAGAATTAAAACAACAACAAAGAAAATTAAACCACAGAAGTTCAAATAATGCTAAGAGTCTAACTGAAACCCACAAAGGGCAGGAAATTCTTCTCCGAAGATTGCCAGTCTGTCCTCAGCTCACCCTATTGTCACAGAGAACTGAAAGTTGTTCCTACAGTGGGTGATCTTACAGACCACAAATGCTGCAATATGTAAGCGCAATAGAAAACACAATAGAAGAACACAGACTGAGCTTTACTCTCAGTTTCTTGTATTTGGTAGGTGTGAGACAGACCCTTAAAGTAGCAGTACTTCAGGGTAATTTTTTCTGTGTTTTTATGCACTTAGAGCACAAGTGCAGTGTATAAGGAGTGTTTCATAAAGTTGTAATTCATAGTTGTGAACTACACCACAACTATAAATTGCAATCTTTAACATTACAGAAACAGTCCACGTGTCAGTCATTGATTTCTTACACCCATACCACTGCCCCTGCTTGAGACTTTTTAGAAAAATATAATATAAAATACCTCGTGTTGGCAAGAATCCTGGAGAATGCAAATCAGGAGGAGAAATTTGAGTAAAAAGACTGTAACAACAAAACGTCATACTTTGCCCATCATTGTGCTGATGATCCAAGTATCTCCAAGGGCTTTGCAAATCTTGCGGCGATGAATCCTTAGAGCCGCTTTCCCCACTTGGCCAGATGAGAGACATGGTGTGGCGGGGCTGAGGTCCCTGTCCATGGTATCCCATCCCTGCTGGAGAACCTTGATTCCACAGTTGAACTGCGGGTCTGCTGGAAAAGCACAAATCCTCGGAGTTCTCCTTCTGTAGGATGGGTTCAGGAGATGCTTGGTCCCCCCTTAGAATGAAAAGATCTAAATTGTCTTCCGGTCTTTGATACAGGCTTCCTGTGTGGCCACTAAAAAGTCACATAATTTCTCTCACAGTTTTCTTCAATGAGGAATTAAAATAATTCCAGACATCTGAGGGTACATTGTGAGGATTAATTCACCAAGATTGTTGAGATATTCAGACGCTGCAGTGATGAGTACCACAGAAAAGCCAGAAACAAAAAACCATCTTATTTCATGCAAGACTTGGATGCCACTCAGTAAACAAGGCTTGGGGCCACACACTGAACAGAGAGGATAAAAAAAGAGTATTTGAATTAGTCTCATTCCCTGGATGCTATCCATTATACAGAACACAAAATATACAATCATAACATGGAAGATTGTATTGTAACACTACAGCTGTTGTGACAGACTTCATTTTGATATTTTCATACTTTAGTGTGCTTTGCTTTGTGACCTTAATGTTTTTACTTAGTTTTTAAAAGGCATTTTTGAGTGTAAAATGCACAATAGACTAACTGCAGCTCCCACAGAAATCACTCCATAGCGTGAATGTTGAACACCCATTAGAACCAAAGTGGGGTATCATCGCTGGTAACTACAGAAGGTAGATGGTTTTCATCTCAGGAACAAATATCACCTATTGGAATCTCAGCCAGTTAGGAAAACCTGCTGCTATCTCTGCATCACAGGTCTCCTGAAAGAATACCTTGTTCTCCAACCATTTCTCTGTTTCACTCTTAACTCTTTGTCCTTAACATACGCTTTAACTATGGTTGTACCTGGGGAAGGATATTAATCAACATCCAGGAGGTTGACAGCACAATAGTAAATTATCAGCTGCAGCCATAATCCATGTGCTCCATAAATTCATTTTAAAGCCAGAATCTCTGTGATCTATGTGTTAGCTATGTTGAAGCTTAGCTGCTGTCTGATTCACATGTCAGATCGGTTCATTCTGCTCTTCAGAAACGTGCAGATGAGCCCTCCCGTTTCTTAGTGTGGGGTAATGTTTTCGGCTTTCGCATCATTGTGTTTAATAGCCTTGGTAGAAGGGGCTATTAAAGCCCGAGCTTTCTTTTCTGATTTTGTCCAACTGCTTTTTGAAACCGTTTTTGCTTTTGGCATCGAAAACATCCTCTGCTAGTGAATTCCACAATTTAATTACATATTGTGTGAAAATGTACTTCCTTTTGTTTGCTTTAAACCTGGTGCTTGATAACTTCTTTGGATGCTTCCTAGAAATATGTAATGAGAAATAGGGAGCAATTATTAACAGTTCACCTTGTCCTTGTTTGTTATGATTTTATAAAACGCCTTTATATTTTTCTCAAGCGTTTGTTTTCTAGGGCAAAGAACCCAACTCTTTTTAATCTCTCCTTGCACAGAAGTTATCTTTGTGCCCTTTTCTGCATCTTTTTAGGCTGCTTGTATCCACTCTTACATTGATACTTTAAATCTACATATAGTATTCAGTATGTGAGTCTACTATGGATTTATTAGAAGGATATAGTTACAGGTTTAGTTTTATTTTCTAGTTCTTTCTTAATAATTCCCAACTTTTTTTTTTTTTTTTGCCTTTGTGATTGGTGCTGAGCATTGAGGTGGTGCTTTCATAGGTATATTCGCAAGGATTCCACACTGTAATTCCTATGTAGTAATAGCTAAATTAAATCCTATTATGTTGTATGAATATTTAGTCTCTTTTCTCTCATGTCATGATAACTTTATTTTAGAGTCTTTGGTAAGGGTTTTAATTTTTTTTTTAATATTTATTTTTTTTTAAGCAACTAGTGCTACTTGAATTTCTCACACATATGCCCATTGACTACTTCAGAGAACTCTGGTAATTTGTGAATCAAAATTACCCTCTGCAAAAAACTCATGTTGAATCTTTCCTGTTTTATCTACCTAAGTGTCTGTTATTATTTATTGTATTTTCTACCAGTTTCTGTGGCATGGAATGTAGACCAACTGAACTGTGTGAGTCTTCCTAAAGCCCTGTTTTTACTATTGCCATTAAATCACTTTCCATTCTTTTGTTGCTTACCCTGATTATGTGCAAGAGTTATTAGTTAAGCTCTTTCATGTCTGAGTTTCTTTATAACTGTTAGATGGGAACCATTTATTCTTTCCGTTATACATTTTCTGAGACTTGACCTTCCAGAGAAGGGGGTTCTCTTGCAAACCCTTTTAAACTTCTCCGTAGCGAACACAAGCACAAAGAATTAATTTGTTGGTTGTGGGTTTTTTTGAACACTCTTCTTACAACTCATCTGTTGGCAGAAACAGATTCTGTATAAGGTGTTCAGAAAGGTTATTTATTGCTTTAAAAAGTTGTTCCTCAAAATTTTTATGGGCCTGCCTTATTCTACATTTACTTTCTTAAGAAAAATGATGAAAATGTACACCTTTTTCTGCTTTCTGCATTTAGATATGACTTCCTCTTTTGGGATGGTTTCTTTTTGCTTCTAGTAAATGCCTTCACTTGGCTCACTTTTAAAAAAAATCCTATTCTTTTCTTTTTGTGGTTATACATTTGTTTTGTGAGTTCTGAGTAATAAGTAGGAATGAATTGCTGTAGGACAACTTTAAAGGTTCCTGCATCTAAGGGAACTGTATCATGTCTTTCTCCTGGAGATTTTTGCCCTCTTGCAAAGGATGTTCATCTAAAGTGGCAACCGAATTATGACTGTTTACAACCTAGCATATTCAGGTAAATCAGAACTGGTTAGGGATTTCTTTAGTATCTCAGGCTGTAATTTGCTGTGTCTGCCAGACAAACTGCTGAGATGTTCCTCAAAATGATTGAGGCAGAGAACTGGGGGTCAGGATTATTACAGCTATTCTAAGGTAAGGCTTTCCTGTTACTTGTAAGAGACGTGAATCTCTGATAACATACCTCCTAACAGTAGCATCTTAAAGCCTTTTACCCTTAGCTGCTTCTTTTTAATTTCCTTTTCCTATGTCCCTTATTTTAAATAGGACTTTTTTCTGAAATTGCTGTGGTGGGCTTTGTTGTTATTTTTTCAGTCCTATAGAGAACTGAATTTATGTGCATTATGTTCATTATTACAAGGTGGCTCTTTAATAGACATCTATTAAATTAGGTTTAGTGATCTTAGCACTAAAGCAAACTTGCTCTTTCTGCCATGGGTTTTCTGGCTAGCTTCTGCCTCTCAAGTCTTCCATTCTGCATTTCATAATCGCTGTCAGCATTTTGGTAGGATGCTGCGTAGTATGATTCTAACACCATTCCCTTTCTTTTTAGGGCTGAAATTAAAAAAACCATGGAGATTTTACGGTACTTTTTAATTTTCCTTTATTTATTTTATTTATATATGCTTTAATTCACAGCAGCAGTACCTCACCTGTTTATTCTACTCCGTGATTATTATGAAACATACCTTAGTATTGCAACGTACAACATCTTCTCCGGCCCCTGCAGTTGTGTCTTATATAAGTCTTGTCTTTAAAAACTAGCATTGTACTTCTCTTACCTTAGTTCTTAGGCTTCAGGTTTTATACTGAAGTGCTTGCACATTTGACCTGGCTATCTGTTTGGGTACTCTGCTCAAAGTGACAACAAACTTTGTCTGTTGAGGCAGCTCTTTGCTGAATTCAGTACCTGAATTTTATCAACTTATGTCCTATTCTTTTTTACAAAGATACAGAGTTCTCGTGGTTTCACCCACAGATGATGCATCCTTCTGGCCTGTGTAAGATTCTGTACCTCTAGCCTTAAAATCTCTCAGTCTTTTTAAGTCTGATCCTTTTTGCTCTAGTTGGAACCCTTTCTCCTTTGTAGGATTCCTCGCATCTAAAGGCTTCTTTGGCTAAACTTCTCTTCCCTTGAATAGAGACCAGCCACAAAAAAGAGCAAATTTAACGTAATGTCTGACTTGCTAGCATCCTATTCAGACAATCAGTCACTCATTCAAAGTAATATACTGGTGGGATTAGAAATTGTCAGATTGTGCTCAAGGAATAGTTTTGCTTTTGTTTTACGTATTGGCTGACACACTTTCCTGTCTTTTGGCTCATCAAGAGTGCTTCCTTCCACAATCTTGGGGATGCCTCTACCCCAGAGGACCTACAAGACCTGGAAGCTCTCCCAGTAATACGTTGTAAAAAAAGCTTTAAATGGTTTTCAGAGTACATCAGAATCGTAATTATCTGAAGAACATGGGAAGAACACTGAATAGAGCTCGATAATCGCGTTTACCAGTAACCAAAATGCCCTGCATGCCCATGGATCTGTGGAAATAATTAGTAATAGAAGCAATTTACCATTTAATTAATAAATGACAAGGGGCAAAACCTTGTCTGGGTTCACTGAATTTGGATAATTGAGGCTCCACTGTATTTTAAAATCTGAAATATTAACCATTATTCTGTGTGCTTGAGATAATAATCATTTAAAAAATGTGCACATAACGGGATCTAAGCCTACTTATAACAGGATCTAAGCCTAGTTGTATTATTTCTACAAAACGTGGAAGAATTTCATAATGTCCTACATGCAAAGATTTTCCCTGCAAGAAACAATCACTTTTTTTTTTTTTTTAAGTGTCTGAAATCTGTGTCCTGAAATATATAGATCTGTGTCAGCTTTGAATCTGTAACTGCATTCAGGAGCCAGTGAGGATTTTCAGAAGGCAGTGAATAGCCTCTCACCAAGAGGAGTAAGAACCAGTGCAGCAGAACATCTTCAGACTGGTTCTTATTTCAGCTGCCCACAAAGGAACTTGAGATTGATGTTGATAACTTAAATTTTATAATGAAATAAGAAACAGATTAGAATTTGTCCTCGCCATAAATAGCCATTCAGAATATGCTGTAGCAAGTGGATTGTGGAAGGCTGGGATTGAAGACAGGCGTTCTTGGCTTATAGTATATTCCAATGGGTTCAGCTGCCATAAAGCACTGGTTTGCTGCCTCTTCAATTAGAAGTCATTGAAAAAAGAGTTCCAGACTTCTGCCTTCCTCTGCTTTGTCATGCCATCTTACACGTTTAACAGACCCTACCCGTGAGGCATTGAAGCAGTATGGCTGAAGAACAAGGACTGCGCCCCTAAAAGGCAGCATCCTTAGCATCACTCTTAAGCTGTCAAAACCCAAGGTGATTCCCTTCTCTTTTCTCCATCACGTTGTTTCTTGCATTGTCATTTTGTCCCTCAAACCTCCTTCTTTCTGGCATGGTCCTAAGGATACTGCAGAAGAAAACAGGTGTGGTCATAAATGAGACTCTGCATTTAAATCTGAAAGCAGGGAGAATCAGATGAGTCTCATTCAGAAGGTCTGTCTATCCACTGCTTGAAACCTGTTGCTGGAAGCATTCTATTCCTGTACTCAAGAGACTTGCTGTAAATCAGTTTAGTTTGTATTATCCTTTTCGAATATACTACAGTCATCAGAGGATAGGCAGTCCTTGCAGAAGTTTAATTCCAGCCCCACCCAGATGTTTCATTCATAAGGAATTGGAGGAATGAACAATAAAACCATGCTATGAAGTTCTCTGCGTCAGAGGGTTGTGTCTGTTGCTTCTGAAGAGGTGAGTAAAACTAAAATCAGCCATTTCATTCAAGTCATTACTGCGATCACATCAAAAGTATCACAGAATCTGGTGCGTACAGTTGTTTCTGCTCAAGGGATCCATTACCGGAAAAGCAGGGAGGGTTGCGTCAGAAATGATGAGTTGGCACCATTCGTGGTGGTAAGGGAAGCCTGGTTATGCAATGAGCCACATCCTGCCCTCCTAACTCTGTGAGTAGCTCTATTGAAGTCAATAGTAATTACATCTATTAAAATCAGTGGAACTACTTGCATCAATAAGATAAGTAGGATTTGGCCCAAAAGTTGGTTAATATCAATGTTTTTAATCTCTGATTTTTATAAATGCTATAGTCATTCAGCAATATAAAGTGAGGTGAATAAAGAACATTCTGTGCTTTGAATAGCTTGGCATCAGACACGGACAGGGCATGTGATTAATACCATATTGTTGGCTTTGTTTTTTGCTTTTCAGTTGTGGCTGGCAATGTCCTTTTCATAATTGCTGGTATCCCCCTGAGCCTATATAATCACCCTCTCCAGCTTTTCTACGATGCCCTTAGATTTTTCCTGTACTCAATGTAATATGTTTCTGCATTCAGTTACTCTCCCATCAGAACCATAATGTGTTTCTGATGTGCTACTCTGACGTGGTCAGAGCTGACGTGGGGCAATGTATTCACCTGACAATGTTTCCCAAACCAGATATGTTATCCGTATTTTCTTGTGCATAACCATCACACTGCAGAATTGTGCTTTGTAGTTGTGCTTCTGGGAAAACCTGTGGAACTGCAGCACGCTGGTTCAGTCAGTGGTGTTAGATAGAAAGTTGTGCTTGAATTGCAGATAGTACAGTTCACTTGGCTGCCTAAAATAATAGAATTAGGGGGTAAATAATAAAAAAAATGGGCAATCCTGTTCTCGTCATAGATCTACAAACATAGACTTCTTGTTGGAGCATCATAATCTTGACACTTGCTACTGAAAACAGACAATATATGATACTTCTGTTAAAGCAGAACTATGATTCATGCAGAAATGTGAACCAGGAATGGAGTCGTTGAAGTTACACTCTAGTCTTAATGTTGGCAAAATTACATAATTAGAGGCACAAGCCTCATTCTTTATATTTTTCAGTAAGTAGTATCTAATGTGTTTCTTTTCTTCCTGACAGTATATAACTTCTTGGATGGGCATTCATTGTCACAAGAAAACTTCTTTTGGTAAAAACACAGTAAGGACTGGTAGTTGTCTATGTTATTTAGTGTATGTCAATGAAGTGAAAGCCTTACTGCAGTCAGAAAAGATTAATTAATGTGCCATGAAATTCTGCAATGCCTTCTCACACGAGGTTTCCATTTTTTGTTCTCGCTGCCGTGACATTCAGGACCAGATTCTGCTTTCAATGAAATGTGCGGTCACGTGACTGACATTAAAGGATTTTTACTGATCTAACAGCAGAATGCGTAATTTATGACTACACAAGGGTAAAGAGAGAAATACTGTCAATATTATAATTGCTATATAGATAAAACTTGAATGCATTCATAGCAGTAATCCATTCACTGGTTAAGTTCCTTAAGGAGATTCACAAATTCCCCCTACATATATACTCCCTGGTGTTCCTTAGGGATGGAATTTCCTACAAGGCTTTGAAAATCTGAAGCCATACGGCTCCCTACTGATGCTGTGGGAGTTGATGGTCCTTATGTCACTATGGATGCAATTTGCTCAGTTTTCCTGGATGTTTGAGATGTCTGCAGGAACTATGCAGGAGGGAGAGATAAGATTTGGATTGCCAGCTGAGGGATGGGAAGGATTAATCCTTGTGAAAACAGCAAACTATTACTCAAGTCTTTGCACAATGAAGTATTATGTGTGTTTACAGGTGTGGTAAATAGCCTCCTTGCAAGTTCGTTCCTGCATTGTTTATCCAGCTACACTTATATTGATGACACACCTTATAAACAATTCATAGAAGTTTATATATGATTTATTAATATTGAAGAACATTTTGAGATGGATAATATGTATTACACATTTTGCAAGCATGTCACAGATCTATCTATAGGTTATTACAAACATCAATTGGCATGTTCCATTCAATCCTTTGTAACAGCTAATAAGTATTTATTGAACCCTTTATTAATGATTTTTTTTTTAAACCTTCAGAAGTAGCCCTTGTAAAAGTATGACCTCCTGGCCATGTAAGGAATTTAAAGGTTCTGAGTTGAGAGTAGGAGATGGACAGTCCAAATGCAAATTCTTCTTAAAAGAGAATTGGACAGTAACGATGAAAACTCATTTTAAATTACGCTGCTGTCCAAGCATTTTTTCTAATCAAGTGTTGTAGAGCATATCACATCTTTTAGCAATCATATCTGAAAAGATTCTCACTTGTAGGTACTTACAGAAATCCGAAGAAGGTAAATTAATTTTAATTCTGAGCTGCTGAAAATACACTAGCACCAGGCTCTAGTAAAAACTTGCAAAGATTGATATGCCTGAGAACACTGTCTTTTAAAATTAGCATTTCTTAGACTGGTAGAAAAGCCAAAGGATTCTGACTCTGTTATTATCTGTATTATTTAGTGCTTTTCCCCATTTTTCTGAGAAGATCAGAGAACCATAGGTCATGAGTGAGAGAGGAAACTGGCTTTTGCTGTATTTTTCTTCATTGCTTTGTCATGTTTGATTGGTTTTAATTCTTAAGAATATAGGTCACTTTATATGCATCCAGTTGGCCTCTCCAGATTTAGGTTTTCTAGGTGAGGTGGTTAGTATCTGCCTGTGTTTTTCTGGCTTTGAAACCTCAGTGCAATGATGATTGCTTCATCTCTTTCTGTGCTGCAATTGCTGTGACTCTTACTAGTTCGTATTTGTACCAAATAAAGAGGAACAATGGAAAGACTTTTAAGACCTTAGGAATTATATCACTGTTTTATCTTGGCTTGTAAATAATCATACTTTTTGGAAATTTAATTTAGGGTAGGTAAGAGAATTTGCAGATTAGTATAATGATGTAAATCAGTTGGGTTGGATCTGCTCATTCACATGTTGGAATTTCAGAAGTGTCTGTTAACCTAGAAAAATATATCTGGTTGAACGTGTACAGAAGATCATTACTTCTTTTTTGGACATATTTAAATCGGATGGGTGAAAGAGTCCATGGGGTTTGTTGAAATGCAGAATGAAGATTTTATTTCTAAAGCAAGGTGTCATGCAGAGATAGGGAGATCTGATAATGTACAGATTATGGTGACCTGAGTTTCTGTCAGTCTCCAGCAGCTATCATAAACAAAGTACATGATAAAGGATGCACCTTTTGCTGCTCCTGAAGGCGTTATAAAAGCATACTGATACTTCTACCATCTTTTCTGTTAATCATATACAGCCTACAGTCAAGCTTTATATTTCTGAGCAGGACCAAGTCAAATAAAGACATGCACAGGAAGATATTTTAATACATTTTGGTGTAGCTCTTAAATTCATATCTGAAAAGTAAATTGCACAGAATCACTGAGGTTGGAAGGGGTCAATGGACATTGTCTAGTCTAATCCTCCAGCTCAAAGCAGCATCACCTAGAGCAGGTTGCTCAGTTGAGTTAGGTTTTGAGTATTTCCAAGGATGGAGACTCCACAGTCTCTGAGCAACCATTCTCATGTTTGAGTACCCTCACCATCAAATTTTTTTTCTCATGTTTAAATGGAATTTCCTGTATTTTGATTTCTGACCATTCTCTGTTGTCCTTTCACGGGATAACACAGAGAACAGGCTAGCTCAGTCGTCTTTACTGCCCCAGTAGAAGTAAATAACCCCCAGTTATTTATACACATTGCTTAGGTTCCTTGAGCCTTCAAGATAACTTCCCAAGATAATTATCTGCAAAAACCTTACTCAGTATCTTTTCAGTGCTTACTGCAAGGAGGAGGGTCTATTCTTTCATTGTGTAGGGAGACAAATGATTTGCAACAGTTCTCCAGGAAAGCTGGGATGATCAATTTAAGTTAATAGTGATAGGAATAAGATAGTCCTTAGGTTTTTGCCAGCATTTTATTTGTTGAGGTAATTCATTATTGTGGTCAAGATGATCAACAGTGTTGAACACTTTTTGTTGTTGTTGTTTTTTTTTTTTTTCTTCTCTTTTTCTCAAGAATGTTTTTCTGCTTGCTTCCAAGGAAGAATAAGGCTGTTTTCTGTGTTCAGAGAATCACAGAATATTTGAGGGTTATAAAGAACTAGGAGCTCCTGAGAAGGTATATCAAACTCGGTGCTAAAGCCCTGGAGCATTGCTATTCGGGAAGGTCCTTTATAATGTTTTAAAATTCATCTGTTTCAAGCGTGCATTTTGTTCTTAAGTCACCTATACTACTGGGAGGTGGTTTAAAAAAGAAAGAAAAACTGTGCAGTTTGCTAAGCTAGGAATTCCTGCAGCATTCAAATATTAGTACAGCTCTATTGTTTCTGTTACTGACTTTTCTAAGTCACATTTTTAGTCTTCTGTTACAGTTATGGGTAAAACAGTTGAGATGGTGGTGGAATGGCATATTTCAGAAAGCATACTGCTTACCCCATTTCCAAATTTTAAGTGTCGTTGGCCATATGAAAGCTTCTGCCGTGTGGAGAGATGATAGTGGTGCCAAGTCGTGCTCGTATATCTACAGCTTAAGTTTCTGTTTGATAGGAAGCAACACTGATCAGTTGTTGATGATGAGATTTCAGCTTGTTTTAAGAAGAGCTGCTAAACAAACTTGTTTGGTTTACCATGTCTGTGTGATTCTTTGAATTTGTCCCACTAAACCCAACACAAGAATTTGCTTTTATAATCTCCCATTACTGTTTGTCTGTTGATAAATTGGGCACATATTTTCTTTCAGTCTTTAAATGCTCATTGTTGGTCTCTGAAATTCTGATTCTACACACTAGTGCATGGCCCACATTGTTTACTTGATTTAAGCTACATTCGGGGCAGTTTCAGCTGTTGAGATTAATCAGGAATCGTGAGCATTGGAACAGACAGCTGGTCTTTACCATTTTGTCTTAGGAGGTCTCAGACATCTACTAAGACCTAGAATGTGCACAGATTTTATACTAATATAATTGTTCTATTTGAAACGATTGATGTTTTTACTGAAGTAATTATACTAGATCAACTTCATGCATGGATATAGTTATACTAATACAAGATTGAGTTATAAACCCATACAGTTGCATCAGCATAAAACAACATGACTCTCTTGTTGAGGCAAGGATAGGGCTTAAGTTTTTATATTTTAATTTATTTGGAAATAGAGGGTTACTTTATCTAATTTGAATTTTAACATACCATTAAATCTTCTCCAAGAAATAATATAGTATGTTTAAGATCATAGATATCAGTTAGCAAATCTAATAGAAGGATTTCTAAGGAGGGATAGATGTATGTCAGACATTAAGATATATTGGCAGACAATGTGCCAAGAATTGAGAGGTATTTATGTATTAACATAGCTGTTCTCCTTCAAGCAATATAAGATGTATTAGACGTTTGTCCCAGCCTATATTTTTTCAGTGCATTGTGTACAGAGAAAAGGATGCGTTTCTTGAACTCCAGTGATATTCACTCTCTTTGTCATAAGAAAGGAGAGAGTTTGCATTAAACAGATTCCTTTTATGTTCTACCTACAGAATTTCAAAGAATGCCGAACAAATGAGGTAGGAGTTTGTACATTTGTGCATCAAAGAAATGCTTAAATAGTTTCTTATATGTATAAAAGTACATTGTAGGGCACCCTCAAAGAGAAACTATATTCTGTAATCAATCTGTTGCCACCTGAATAATTAAATAATGTTTTTCAATTTAGAAATGCTCTTATACATGCTAAAACTATAAAATATCCTGCTGAGAAAAAAAATTAATGGACTGGTTGCTAAATGGTCACTGCTAAAGGTAACATAAATGCAGAGTCATTGCAGTTATCACAAAACTGTCATTTTTAGCAATATAGTAGTATTTTCATAATACACCCTACCAGGTGCTCAGATAATGCAGAAGTTAACCAAAAAACCTTTCTCTTCCGTCTTTCAATTTGGTATTTTCTTTCTAGATGGCAAAACTTTTCAAGTGACGTGGATCCCATGTTACTATGTAAGTTGTGCTGAGCAGTTAAAAAAATCAGGAAGAGGATGGAATTCTATTTTTTTAAATTTTAAGATGATTGTGTCAGCCATCAGGGGGTAGGGGTAACTGTAAAAGTGAGAAAAGTATGAATGGAGTTTTGTTCAATAGCTGCAGTTCAGTATAATGATCCAGAAATGGGAATATTAAGACCAAAAAGAAATTAAGTGAAGGTATGTAGAAAATCTGTCTACATGGAAAGTATATGCATGTTATATTTAAATGCCTTCTTATTTGTAGATTTTCTGAAAACTCTTTCAAATGGACCATTTAATACCAGATAAGCATAAAATTACTACAGGAGCAGTGCCTCAGTATGATCAAGTGAATGAAAGAATTATCCAGCAGTCTTTGATTTAGGAAGCAGTATTTCTGGTTTAGTTATCCAACACAACCTTGACATAAGAAGTCTTCTTAAGGTGGGTTTTTTCCTGATTTTGAGTTACAGGATATTTTAGAACTTCTTTGGAGTGTTTAAATATACCCTACTGATTTGTTTGTCCATTAAGTTACTAGTTAATACGCTTATTACCCAGATTTCAGAGTAGACTTTTTTTTTGGTCTTGAGTATAGTTTTTTACTCCTGGAATATGCCTAGATCCATTGTTTGGCCATATTTGAAGTTTTGCAGGATTTCAAAAAGATTATGGGTAAGGCTGTCTTTTTCAGCTGCCCTTGATACCCAGTAGGTTCTTTGTATCTTATTTCTTCAGCCTATATATCCAGTAGTTTTTGGTTTAGGGATTCCTGCTCCTTTCAGAAGAGCCCAGAGGTCCTGTGTTGAATCACCAGTTCATTTTCACTGCCTTATGAGCAAATGGGAAGCCAAAACATAGCTTCTGCAATAAGGGACAGAGAAAGAAATCCGCAATGACTTTCCTTCTTAGCTTTCCTCTTGTGGAACCTCCTCCTCCAACACCCTTTTGAGATGGTAGGATGTGAATGAATGAAGTAGTGAATGAAGATCGTCCAGTGGGGACATGCTATAATCTGTTTACACAACTGACCTAATGCAGGGTTTATCACCTTAGGGCACCATAGAGACCTCAGTGCCACAGGCTTCAGCTGAGTAGTCTCCTCTGGCAGTTCTGGTAGAATTGACAGAAGCCTAGCTAGCAAGAAGAAAGGTTGAGGCATACCTCGGTCTGATCTAAGTGATGGGGCAGAATACCTGCAATTCTGTCTGGTGATGTGGGGAAGCGTGGTGTACTGGTTTCTGCTCATGTGAAGGTGAATACCCCTGTTTATCCCCTGGTAATTTGGGAAAATGTTGTTTATTCTTAAGGCCTAGGGAATGTTTAGTCTTAAATTTGTCAGATTGACCTGAGTGTGGAGTTGCACCTTGTTCTTTCCCTCTAGGGGCTGATCTGCTGAACTAGCACGGGGTGGCTTAACTCTGGCCTTTTTAATGCCTAGCCTGAGGGAAACTGCTAGTGGTACCAATGGGGCATCAGTCTGCAGACAGGATGGCAGTGATTTCACAACTGTGCCAAGTAAGCTTACGCAGAAAAAACTCCAGGCAAAATAAGAGCAAAATTGCTACTGCCTGCAAAGCTACTGCAGCAGAGTAATGTAAAGGAAATTAAATATATACAATCCTCTTGACTAGGCAGCCCGCTGAATAATAAACCTTCCTAAAGCCAGCGAGGCTTATTCATGTAATTGTTTATGATTTTCTTTGTGCATGTGTCTTCATTTACATTGTGTATACCGCATATGTTTATATTTATACAAATTTACTGTTGAACAGAAGCCTACTGTAAGTACGCATATTCCCGGGTATGCCCGTATGTGTGTTTATATATGTCTGTAATATTTGTGTGCATGCACGCGTGTGTATGTGTATATGTCTGTGTGTATGAGAAACAGATGCACTGTAGGCAGATAAAGCAGATAAATATAGATTCAAATAGAAGCATAAGCCTATAAATATAGACACTATATAGAGTGAAAGCAAGCAGATCAGCACAGTTTCATTATTACTTGCATTCTGTATAATAAAAGAGTAGCTGACACTGAAATGACTGAGGGGATGACACTGTTGGCTCTCAGCAAACGTAGTAAAAAGGTAAGAAAACTTCTTTCCAATATGAGCAGCAATTATGACAGAAGATTTACTATCTCTAAGTGTCTGCTTAACACAAGTCATTGTGTAGTTTCTTCTGGGGTTGAAGTCAGAGGATGGAAACAAAGCATAACGTTTGTAATTTTGCCTTCAAATAAGTGAATAAAATAAAAATCCTGACCCACAGCCTGAGAAAGTGCAACCTCTATTTTCTGTTCTACAGTAAGCCTCACACACTGCGTGTGTCGCCTTTCTGCTGCTGCTACACAACAGATCTCCTTTGCTCCAGGTCCTCCAAATGAGCTTGGGTGGCAGAGTATTGGGAAAAAACTTTTAAGTTCATGACAAAATTAACTTTCAGAAATAACGTTGTGAGTGTGTCTGTGTATATGTATCTTAGCCTTCTGTTTGCATGTCTCTGATGCCTGTTTTAAGAGTCAGCTTTCTGTCTGTTGTAGCAATATAGCTTTGGCTAATCCATATCTGTAATGGAGGCAGTTAAAGTCAAAAACGTCTTAATCTTACCAGATATAAAGAAAACATTGCAGCTATTCAGGGAGGCCTGAAAAGTCAATTTTTTTCTTATTCTGTAACATTTTGATGAGGGTGTTCAGATAAATCAAGATTGCTGGAAAATACCAGAAAATTGTCAATACTGTGTTTTATTTTTCTTTGTATAATACAGGCAGTATTGAGGCATTTACAGGCTAGCAGCTGAGTTCGGCATTCTCTTTCCAGCTTGATCACTCACTTGGAGAGAGATCCTGCACAAATTGTTTGAAGTCTATGTCCTTATTTCCCCATTTGTGAGTAGAATTGATAATAATTATGTCACGGAGATCAGTATTGAATAATACCTTGTTTTGTTAATAAGTCTCATGATTTCATTGGAACTACTCCTAGAGCAAGGTGTTCAATAAGAGTATCTCTCTTTTTACGAAGTGCTCTGACAGTCTTGAGGAAAACGAAGAAATAACAGTAGAAAATACTATTGCTGATGTTCTGTATTGTGTTACAAACAATTCACTTATTTTTAATGTATTTAATTGTTTTCAAAATATGCCATTAGCTGATGAGTATTGTCAAGTTTCTGTATTCTGAGGAACTCGCAGCAAAGCAGAAGAAAGGTAAACAGCAGCATGTATATATTCATACTCAGACCATCAGTACTCGATACAAGAAAATGTAACCAAAGACAGAAAATTAAAATGTCAAGTGGTGGAAGCTTTGCTCTGGTATTCAGCTCATGTAACGCTAGTTTTCTTAAAATATCCAGCCTGGGCTAATTTTCCTCTGCAGACAAAAAGAGAAAGGCAGCTCAGAACATCTGGGTTCTGCTCCCAAACTCGTTACATGGTTTGGCACAAGCCACTTTTTGCTCAGCTTTCTTATTTTGGTGCATGAAGATAAACTCTTCAATAAGCTCTTCAAGGTATATTTTAACACATTATTCAGGTTAGACCCCAGTTCCCAAACACCTAGGTGTTTTCTAAAAATTTGATCTTTGAGTCACGTGAAGTACTCTGTGAAGGTGCTTATTTTTTACTACATCTATTGAGATGCCTGAATTAAACACAAAGAGGAGTCTGAAGTCATATGTATCTGAACAGCAAGAAGCTATGGGGAAATCTCTGACTGCTACAGGAGGCGTTGGCACTTTTGCTTGTCCTTGAGCTCGTGGAAAAGCTCTGTGAAACAGGGACCTGCAGACTTCGTTCAGGTGCTGCTGCTCGTGGTGACTGTGGCAGGAGCAGCATCTCTCCCCTCTGGGCTGGAGGATGCGCTCAGCTCTGGGCACGGCTCCTGCATCCTGCACGAGAGTACCTTGCCCTCTGCAGTTCGGGAACTCCCCCAATGCGCAAGCTACCTGTTGTCTGAATATCCCCGAGTTACTTGGACTCCCGCAGGATGAAACCTGTGTAGTGTAAGAGTGATATTCAAGAGCATAAGGTGAATGAATATCATAAATTACAGTACATCAAAGATTAACTGGCCTATCCAGCCAATTCTTCTGAGTCCCTCCTAGTCTCTTCCGACTCCGCTGCATAGCAGCACTTGCTTCAAAATCAGTTTTTGTGTTTAGGGACCAAAACAATTATTAAGGTTTGTTGGACAGGGACTGTACTGAGCCCCCAATTATTATAGGAATTTGTGGGTTTTTTCAAAATCTCATAGGGAATGTCTGGAAGTTATTCTATTCCAGAAAGCATTCACTGTGAATTCTGAATTTTTTCTGCTTCCCTGCTCCTTTCTCGTCCTCATTCTGATAAATTAATAATTCCTCACTGGATGAAATTATAACATTAGATTGTATTTGCAGTAGGGGAAATACTTTTTCTGCAAAAAAAAAAAAAAAAATTTGCTCTTGATCTAAAACCTTGCATGTGTTGATTTCAGTCTGGATCAGATGATTGCAGCTGAGTTATAGTCTTGAAAACTGAGGTTTATTATGGAAACGCTGACATAACCTCAGTTCTTTTGGTTCTGGCAGACATGGCAAAAATATCCAGAGACCTTTTTTTCTGAGTTCTTCGCTAGTCTCCTTGGACTTTGCATTCTGAGTCTTTGCCAATTTTGCTGCCATTCACTTTGACTAAAATCATCTTGGAAATATGTCAGTCTGTAAGAACCATTAGGAAATGACACCATTACACATGTTTAATAGGTTGGTTGAAGGGTGGGGAAAGTTTAGTAATTTCTGCTGTGTCATGGTCATTCCAAAATGGTGGAGTCCAAAAGGTTTATGTGAAAGAAGTTGGTAGGAGAAAAATGAAGGTAAATTGCCAAGCAAAACATATTTGTTGTGATCTACTTTCACTGCAAGGAAAATCATGTTGCAGGAGGTCTGCAAAAGGTTTATTGATTCTTTAACTAGCAAGAAGAGTTGGCAAGCATCTCTAATGTATTTATTTTTGTCTCTATCATTTTAATATTTTTTTATTATTCATTTTGCCATTAAAAGCCCATGGCAACCTAGCGCTGTGCTTATCTCCTCCCACAGTCATTAAAAAGACAGAAACTGTATTGAGAAACATTAAGCTTACATGCAAAATCATGAAATCCTAGAGTAATAACTTGTTTATAACCTTAGTCTCTCCCTTATGATACAGTCTTTACTGAGAAGTGACATTGTTTTTCTGCAAATACAGAACTATAGATCCTTGGATACATGCAAATGGCATCTACTATTAATGTGTTTTGCTAATCAAAAAAACCAAATAACAACCAACCAACCACCACCGAAACCCAAGCCCCAAACCAGCTGTCTGGCATAGTGAAAAATAATGCCACTTTGCAGGTATGTTGTCTTGTAGGGACAGCGTGTATCAGAGGAGTTAAAGACTGTAACGTACAGTTACATACAAAACCCACAGTTTGTTAGCACACACAGACTTTTTTTTAGGATTTTCTGACCTAAGTAGGTATCCAAGATGCTGTTTGTAAAATATTTGGTGGGATTTCATAGCTGTGTGGACTTCTAAAAACTTCAGTATTCACAACATAGTAGAAAACCTTTTTCTTGAAATATGAATCTACCCAGTATTGACTTTATAAGCTATGAGTCCATTCGTATTTTCAGTTGTTAATGATTTTTACTATAGATAATCTCTCTCTTTTTCCCCCCTTTCTGTTAAATCTCTGGATGTTCTTTTTTTCACTTTCCCTATGTGCAAAAGAGATGAACATTTGTTTACTCAAGTTTTTATGAAATTTCAGATTAGGTAAACATTGAGAATAGAAAATTTACATAGTGAAGTTTCCAGAATTCTTGAGTGATTGAAGGTAAGTTGATTATAATGGAAAGTTTTGTCAGCTTCATTTGATAGCCCCTCAAGTACAAAATATATCAGAGCTGAACTCCTTAATTGGCCTCTCCATATTTTTAGGGGATTCAGATCTCTGGTTGAACCTGATATGTACAATCCACAGCCAGTTGCTTATAATCCAGCATACAAGCAAGTGCTTAAATATATGTGTACTCTGGGCAATCATAAAGCAAGCATAGCAGTGTTTGAGCTCTTCTTACTGATATCTGAGCTTGGCTTCCCTTAGCTGGTGTTTCTTTAGTGTCTCTCTGTATCTCTTTTATATAACATCCCGAAGACTAATACATTTTAAGCTTTTACACTGCATCCCATAAGATGAGGACATATTAAACTTCCAGACTAGCTTTAAGCGTATAAATGGTACTGAAAAATATGTTCCTCTTCGCATGCAGTCTGTTCAGAAGAGCGCAAGTTCTCATTGTTTGATGAACTGCTCCGATGGTCTTGGTCTTCCTTGCATAGTGTCACTCAAAGTTTGGTTGTGAAGCGTAATTTCTAGGGATGGCTTGACAGTGATGTAGAGTTTGTGTCTTCTGTGTCTCATTTCTTTCCCCCTGTGTTCTCCTGGTCAACAAAGAAAATGTACCTGAGCACATTTTGAGTTGGCCCAATCTGTATTAAGGAGTGCTTAATCCAGATTGCACGCCCAGGTCCCCCTTTACAAGGACCTTAATCTTTTCCTTCAAGGATCAGTTTCATTTTAAGACAAATCAGACTAGTTAGGCTGCGCTTGACTTTTTGTGTAAAACTTTCCTGGATCACTTCAATGCAACTCCAGTTTTCTGTAAACCAAATAAGTAAGCATGTGCAAGACAGTGAATTACTCTTTTTTTTAACATCCTGACAGAGATCCTGGCTGTATGCTAGCTGGTAGTATCACAGCTAATGTAGTAGATGTGGCTCCGAGGAAAAGAAAAAAATCAGCAGATAGTCAGAAACATTGCATATCTGTGGAATTTCCTTAAAGTAGGGTTTGCCTTTCCTATAACAGGGTTTGTTTTTTGTTTGCTTGCTTTGCTAACTTGGGACATGTAAAAATGCCTGATGCTAGACCTGTAAAGAAAAAAACGTGTTGCCCATTACACAGAATTTGAAGGAAACAGTATAGGGAATGTATGTCTTCCAGTAAAGATAATGCACAAGAAGCTTTAGAAGCACTGATAGGTGATTCTGGGTTTTTTGTTGTCAGCACACTCAGTTTCATTTCTGATACTAGGCTAGGTGTCTGCTGTGGCTTGTGATAAACCTCCTTTTAGACTTTAGTCTTTCAATGTGCTTTAGAAACCATGTTAACACACTTTAGAATCACATTGACATTATTAGCAAAATCCCAAGCCCCACATAAATAAAGAAATGGAAGCCCAGCAGTCCACTGTGTTGCCAGCCCAGTGGTGGTCCCTGGCTTTGTGAGAGCTAGTGTCAAGTGGGAGGAGGCAGAATTTGGAAAGCACGTCTCACCTTGGAGGCAAAGGACTCAGCAATGTGCTGGGCATTCACCTGTGGGAAGGAGAAAATTTCACCTTATTGCCTGAAAATTATTCCCTTTACAGAGCTAGGGGACTGTCTGTGTCTAAATTGCAGACTCCAGGTGTGCGCCTGTGTACAAGAGAGTACAATGAGGATATTTTGGCAGGCCTAATGAGTGAGCAAAATAGGTCAAGTGTTCCTTGTTTCCAGTCTCTAATTCCCATATTTCCATGTCACTCTACCATCTCAAAAAATGCAGGGCTTTGTATTACATGTGGTGCATAGTGCCTATGATTTCAGTGCTCCTACAAGCCTGTAGGTCCTGAAGGAGTAAGTCAAAAGTTAATGTATAGTATTACTAAAGAAAGACTTCTCTTAGTAACCTTAATGACCCTCACGGCTGAATATGAGCTTCCTATGCATCTTTATACCTAGCAGATGAAGCGCCACAGTAGCATTGATATATATTTTTCTGTAGTTTCTAATAAAATTTGGGCAGTGGGTGTGGGAGGGAAACCTTGCTTTTGGATGGAGCAGTTCGTGGGTTTTGTTAAGCATCCGCTCTTCTAGCAAAGGGCATGAAAATGAAAAGGTTGGGAAAAGCAGGTTTGGTTCAGAAAGGCATGATTCTGTTTCTAAATGCTTTGCTCCCCTCTTTCCATGGCTCCCCTCCTCATGCGTACCTTAAATCCACATCTCACCCCTCTACATTTCTTCCTCTGTGTCTTTCTGAGCTCTGAATTCATTATATGGAGTAGTGTAAATCAATAGTAAATGCTAACCGCCCACTCTGTACTCAGTTACGCAATATCACATACCGTGTACACAGAGACAAAAAGGGAAAAAGCACACACAGGCTTTACATTCAAAAGCTCTTGCATAATTTTGCTTTTCTACAGCCAAAAGAGAAAAAAAAAAAAGAAAAAAAAAAAAGGAAATAACAGATGGGGAGACTTGCAGTTTTTTTCCCTTTTCTCAGACTGTACAGAGGGGAGTTAGTTTAACATCCATGGTAATTTCTAATTGCCCTGTGCTACAGATAAGCAAGGCAGACTTGCTTGTGCTTTAAAATAAGACTTTCTTCCAGCTTCCATGATGTGGTGCACTTTTCAGGTAATACGAGAAAAATTATTATGAAGTGTTTAAGGCTGAATTGGTTATTTGTTTAGTTTTAATGGAAAAAGGAAAAGAAAAACCTCACTTTAACTACTCGATACGTATTACAAAGCGAAAGAGGGACGAGGAGTAAGGGAGGTTGGATTGGATTCTCTGGCGTGGTTTTGTGCCTTTTTTTTTTTTAATCTTTTTTTCCTTTCTGAAAAGCAAAATATCTCTCAATGTAATATTTATGTAAAAAGCCAGTTATGTAACTCTCGCCTGCCTTTCGCTTTTGTTACCTCTCTGGACTGTACAGCTCTACTGTTTTTTCCTCCTGACAGATTGTATTAAAACCTGCAAATCCTGATGAAAGGAAAGAACGACTGGGTGCCCACAGCACAGACTTTAATTTCGAGCCTTTTTAAGGGCTTCAGGCTGGAAGACAATGGTTCTATTTAAGATCTGGTTTTGGCTGGAGGAATTCTTATTGAGTATTTTCCTGTCACAGTGCGCTCTGGAACATCCCTGGCTTCAGCACAGTG
>NW_009258260.1:1737747-1754753 GCF_000687185.1 Egretta garzetta
TTTCCCTTTCCTCTCCTGACCGTAATGCCAGCAGCAGGTCAGTGTCCCTGTAACAGCAGCAAGTGCAGAAGCGTAGTGAAATTTTAGGTTGCACTGAACTTTTTTTTCTTCATTTTTATTTCATTTAAGTGACCGACATCCGTAGAGATCCAGATACTCTTTTGATTAGGATTGGTTGGGGTATTTTAATTGATTTCTGTCAAATGCGAGTGAAAAATGTATAACCCTGCTAAAAGAATAAAAGATGAGGGATTTGAGGGGTTCAAAAAAGGGAAGAAAAGGGTCAATAGTAAGAAAACTTCATACCTTTTGATCACAGCCAGAAAATATTCCTGTACTTACTGCAACCAATTTATTCCTAGTTGTATCCTCTGAGGATCTGACCTGTTTGTGGTTGCGAGCATTGTGTCAGGGTTTGTTTTCTTTTGCCCTTTACAAACCGTTCTTGTCTGCGTGCACATTCTTGAACAGCTTCTTCCCTAGTGTAGTGCTGCTAATTCTGTTGATACGATGTCAGGAGCCTATTAGGTCAATTATAAAGTCATAGGGCTCGATTCTCCCTTAGTTTAAAGTGTTTTTCTGGCATTGGCAAGGAGTCATAAAATGAGCCTGAGTGTGAATTATGCCCACTTCGGGCGTAATAGAAAAAGTAGTTAAAGCGGATGGCTTTCAGCAGGGATCCCCGAGACGAGCTTTAAAGGAAAGAGGGGTTGATGAAAACAGGAAGTGGAATATTTTAAGCTCTATAAGTATGTTTTAAACTATACAAGTATATTTCTCCAAATTGCTGGGGAGCACATATACATTGAAAAGCGTATTGGAACACCTGGATTCCCTGCCTGATTCTGAACGCAGCCCTTTGCTTTGGCTCTGGGCGACGAAAATTTCTGCCTCCATTTCTGTCTCAGTACAGAATCTCTTAGGGATTATAGCAGTAGATACTTCGTTTATTGTGCCCTACAGAAATATTCTAAAGCTATTTTATTAATGTTTATAAAGTGGATTTAAATGCACAGGGAGAAGGTATTGAAATAATTTGGAGAGGTTAAAAAAATAATTTAAACTTCAGGCTGGTGTTGCCACAAAGACCAAATTGTGGGCGCCAACTGTACATAGATGTTAGCTGGAAATCAGAAGATGGCCCTAGTCATCAGAGGATTAAATTCTGGAAGACTATCCTGTAGGAATTACAGGGCCTGGAAACCTATGTAGTTGTAAAATGAGGCTGAATCAACGTATCGAGAGCAGTTTATGATGTGGTTGCATGCAGCGGAGGAGAGTAATCTCCTTAAAATCCCTTCTCATGGTGTCCCTAATAGCTGTCAACTCTTCATAAAATGCTTGGAAGATGTAGACTGTGTATCTTTACAGAGAACGTGATAAATAATGATTCCAGCCTTGAACTTAATCAAAAGAGTGGTCATATGTCTTTGAATGAAAATTACTTTCTGCCCATCTTCTCAGAGTTTTAGTCTGCAAGTTTTTTTGTCTGCACTAATTACAATGGAAGACTGCTTTGGGATAGGTGTACAAAACCTGATAACTTTTAACAGTAGACAAGCAAATGTCCCTCTTCGAGGCATTTGCATGCTTTTCAGTTACTGAGAAGTTTCTCTGCGTGTCACCAGGTTACCTCTAACTTCCCGAGTCTACAGTCCCCAGCTTTGCTTTGTACATTTCCGTAGTTTTAACAAGGCACTAACCTTCCTTAATGGTCAAACACACATTTAATTATTTTCAGAGTATTTACAAATTAAACAAGAAGAAAAACCTTGGAAATGCCTGCTGCTAAAAGTCTGGTTGTATATACACAGCTGAACAGCAACCAGAATGATGGAATTTTGTGTTTTCTGCAGAATGGAAACCTAATTTTAATTTATGGAGGAGAGGGTGACTTGATTTGACCAGATGCTAGACATGCAACCTGTGAAACTTCTGTCTTCCTAAATTCATAGGCGAAAGTGGTGGTTTGAGCAGTTTCTGAAATGAGATGTTAATATTCAGTTTTAATGAATAAGACTTCATTTCACAACTTTAAAAGACTCTGGTATTTTATTTTTAAACATAAGCTGTTTGAGTCCTGCCACTATGAAGATCTGTGCCTCAGTTTTCTTGAATTCAAGTTTGTTATTTTAAAGGAAAGGTTAAATATGCACCCTAAATGTTTAAAAACAACAGGAAAAATTAAAAGAGCTCTACATTAGTTTTTATTTTTAATTATTTCTCTCCCCTGACACGTGCTTGGGGTTGGGTATATCAGAAAAATAGCTATCTAATGATTTTGCTGTATGCAGCAACGTGCTGAATTAGCTACAGTAGTCCTTTTTTATCTAGTAATTATTCTGCAAGGTTCCCTCCCTCCCTCCCTCAGGACAGCAGTTTTTGCAACTCTGACACTTTGGTTGAAGTTTATGACAATTTTGTGACCTTCACTATCAGTAATTCATTGCTAGTGCCTTTCGGTAGTTTGACGGGTCTTTTTGACTTACAGAAGTCGGTGAGAAATGAAGGAAGAAGCAATACATTTAGAGTAGTTGTAACGAAAGTATCAGGCCTGGCCGCACTGAATGTCCCTTTTAAAATTACTATCTTACACAGTCACAGCAAATGAAGCAGAGGGTTCATTTCTCCCATCTGAGAATCTGCATATTCTAATCCTTGCTGTTAAATCCGATGTATGCAGGTGGGCCCCAACACCCGCAGGGAAGGATCGCTGAAGTCCAGCAGCGTAGAGGAGCTGTCGGGGTGGGCACGGTGCTTAGAGCAGGGTCGACACCTGGATATTCCTCGCCCTTTCTTCTGCGCAGTTGTTAACATTTTCCTCTGGTTGCTAAACGAAGAGGGCTCTGTTTGGATGGAGCGCCTACCTCAGCGTGAGCCCCGCGAGAGGATGCACCATGCAGTCTGCCGCACCCGCTTTGGGGAAGGGGCGCATCCTCATTTGCTTGGGGGTTTGTTTCCTGAACATCTGGTCTCGTCACGGCCAACTGCCGAATGCTGGTGGCTAGGGTGGGAAGGATGGATAAGCTCTCTTCGTCTCATTGATGCGGAGGCTTAAACAAAAATCTTTAGGATGTGACCTTCATACCTGTAGTAAAAGAGAGCAGAGAACTAGATAATCTGGAAAGTGTGTGTCAGGGTAAAATCCTGTAAAAAAACTAACTGTAAACAGTTCAGTGTCTGTGGGGACTCGATTTGGGGTATTATTTCATAATTTGGACTGAGGAAACCTCTGACTTATTTGGTTTTTAGGATGCATGATGAAACTTGCCCCTTTAGGGAAGTTCTTGCAGAGACAAGATACAAGGAGAGCTCGCCCGTATAAGCAGCAGAGAGGATGTTTGCTCCCAAGTTTTTGCTGATTTATTTGTGACGGGTTGCAGCGGAATAGATGGATTCAGTGCTTTGACTGTGCAGTGAACAAGAGAGAAACACACTCAGCTGATTATGTTTTAAATCAAAACAAATAATAATGCTCTTCGTGGAATGACTCTGGAAAGACATTAACAGAGAATAGTGCAGAGAACGTCTGAAACCATCTTTGCCCATACTTTTCCTTACATACATTTCTGCTTACACTTTTTATTCAATATCCCAGTTGCCTTAGGCCCCTTACATGACTTAAAAAAAAAAAAAAAAAAAAAAAAGACAAAGTTTCAGTCTTGTCTTATGGGATCCATCTAAATATACATTTCTGATTAATAAGTGTCAGTCGCCACCGAGGCTGGAAATGATCTGTTCTGCTGTGAGGAAGGGAGGGGCAGATCCATAATGGTTGTTCGGGCTGTCGTGTTTCTGAGAATCAGCTGTTTTTTCTTTATACTGCAAAGATTAAACAAAGAATGTTAAACATTTCCCAATTTAGCATTTATAATGGAAAGCGGCTGCAGGGCCACAGCTCGCTGCTGCAAGGGCAGGCGTTCATTTTAGGAGTCGCTTAAAAAGGCTTTTATTTTCTTTGAAGACCTATCCATTCCGCTCCCAGCCTGGCTGCTGTGCTTTGCAGTCAGGTGGAGGCAGCTTTAAATTTTTACTTTCATTTAAGTAGGAGCTAATTTACTTTTGGAAATGAAAGTTAAAGCAGCTCAGCCATCCGCAAAGTGGAGGCAGTGGGTTTCTTTAACTTTTCAAATCTCTACGATTCTGTTTCGCACCAACAAAGTTACCTTCCTGAGCTCCTATTAGTAATAATATGTAGTATTAATGATCTAATGTCTTAGCTTCAACTCTTCAGCTTGGTTTCTAAAAGATACCTGTTGGCTGTGTTCAGTCTTCTTTATGCTTGCATCCAGCTCAGGAGCTTTGAAGTAAAAAGTTGCAGCCTTGAGTGTAGCAGAACCACATTTTTTGACCTACTGACAGCACAGCTTTTTCTCTAGCATTTCACTAGTGATTACGTGGAGCACTGTGACTTTCTGTTCCTCATAGGGAAGGCAAAGAACGCTTCAGGGTGACTGGTAAATGAAAAAGAAAAAAAAAGAGGGGGGGGTGGCATTTTGATATCCTGGTGTTATATATGCTTTTATTGTGGTGGTTTATCAGCCTTTCTTATTTTTTAGTTTGACTAGTCCGTAGTGAGAGCAAATGCATTGTTTAAGCTTTCTTAATTGAAGCTGAGAAGAAATTCAGTTTTATGCAAATATATATTTTATTCCCTACCAGAGTGAAACAAGTGTTAATACAGTTTGGTTTTTAACAGCAGCTAAAAAATGTCCTTCGCCTGCCCCTCCATTGGCTAGTTTTCAGAAATTCAGTAGTTCTCTCTCATCACATGGGGACGAGATCTAAACATCTTATATAATTAAAACATTTTCAGAAGAAAATACTTGTGGTTTCTTGTATAAATTGTAAGCACTATAAAGAAATCAGATATCCATTTTCTGCCTTCTACAGCCTGCGTGCAAGTAGGTTTTGTCTAAACAAAATTGCCTTGCACTCAGAGCTCGCAAACATTTGTGTATTACTTCAGTATCTACATGAGTAATTTTATTGGCCTCTTACAGTAGGTTAAATATGCCTGTAAATGTTTGCCCACCTTTTTGTTTCATAAGGGAAGCTTTTTACAATTTATTTTTTTGGAATAAGTCAAAGTTTGAGTTTAAAAAATATTTCAATCTTCTTGTGATTGCATTTCTTACAGAATGTTGGAATTTTTGGACTGTGCATCTGTTTAGGCACGTGGAGAAAGACAAGACTGAGATCATGTAAGTCATGAAACTGAGGGTGAATAATCCATACTTTGTTCTCTCACCATTTTTACAATTTATACCCAGATGCAAGTAATAAAAGAAAAAGGAAAAAAAAATCTAGTTAGGTTTTATTTTTTAAGTGATTAATGAAAAGCAAAGTTCAAATGAGGCCACAAATCCTGGTGGTGCACAATGTGTTGATTTATTTTGTAAATAGACCATGGATAATTAACCATAAAACAAAACTTTTTTTTGGGGGGGGGGGGGGGGAGGGAGGGAGGAAGCGACTTGCATAATGACATTGGTTTCTTTTAGTTGCTGTGAGTTGCACAGAGGGATAACGACTTATTCACAACTGGTTGCAACTGGTTACAGCCAAGAAAGGAAAAATCCCAGAGCAGCTAGAGGAAAAAGACTGTTAAAACCCTGCTACACTTGCAGTTTTATAGTAAAGCATTTACTAATGACTACAGAATGGGCAAAGCTACCCATGTACAATAGCAGCAAAAGAGTAGATGCGTACATACTCTGATGATGCTTGCCACGTTATCCCATGCTTTGACTTAAAACCCATAAGCAAAAGACAGCCCCTACAGCTGGCCTTGTAGTCCACAATTTCATATTGACTTCTAAATAGCATTAGTTTATGCTTTGTTACAAGCTTCCATTAGAGTCCTCTGGATAGTCAAAATACTCTGACTTGCTGCCAAAGTCCTCTTGTGAGCCAGAGAGTGATGGTAGTTTTTCAGATACAAGACATGAGAAAACTGCCTGCCTGACCTCCCCCAAATTTGTCTCTTCATATTCTACAGTCATCTGTGGAAGGGACCTCTGATGCCCAAGAAGGAGAAGGTCCAATTTGTTGTGAAAGTACATTCACTGCTAATTAAAACTACCAGCTGGGATTACAGCCCTGGAGACTGTAAATAAACTAGAGCATGAGATGTTCAGATGACAATGTGGCCATGTTTGTGGTGGTTTGTGTTGGTTGCCTGTACTCAGATTTGCTCATCTCATGCCAGTTTATTAGAGTGAAGAGAGGGTTTACGCAGGTAAGAGTCAAGACACAAAAGGTTGGATTTGCCCCACAGATGCTGTCTGTATGGACACCATAGCTTGCTCTCACATGGCACAATGAGCCTTAAAAGACTTTTGTCCATATGTATAAGGTCTGCAGTTCACATGGAGCTAAAATTTGATCACTCTATGTTTGTGTAAGACTTGGCTATTAGTGCAGCTGTGCTGTGTCTCACAGACAGTGACTCTAAGGTACTTGTAGCAAGCCCCCCTTGTTCCCGGTGATAGCCTGCATAGGCAAAGGTAGTGGGTAAAAATGCTTAAAACCAGGCTAGATTTACATGTGTTGAATCAGTTTATCGGAACAGTGTTACAGACTGATGTTGGTAAGGGTCCTCTGTCCTAAACTGTTTTGTACACATGTGGTTCCTTCTGCAAATTTGCAGTATGTGTCAGCAATGTACTGCAGAGATGGAGGAGAGGAGCAGCAGATTGTTAATGTCAGACTGTCACCTGCTATCTGCATGAGCTTAACGTAGATAACCGGGGATAAGGCTTCTGTGTTTTTAGTCTAGATCCCGGTTGCAAAACAGGGTCCTAGATCAATGCTTTAAACCCATAACCAGAGAACTGCTGAGTTCCCACTGTGTTACTGACACTAGGAACTACAATACATGGACTGACACTTACAATCTTTTTTTAGGCCAAAGAGTCAAGTTAAAATAGCACTTAGTTTGAGCAAGAGGCTTCTGTTGCGGGTGGGAATCATGCTGGGGGCAACATTAGCATTGTACTTTCAAAAGACATTGCAGTGAAGACCAGATCCCAAAAGTCAGTTAACTCTCCAAGGCTCAATACAGTCTTTGGCGCCTCTTCAGGTCCTGTTGGAAGGGAGGCTAGCCAGGGTCCACTGTGGAAGCGCTAACTGGATGTGTCTGTCCCGTGGGGTCTCCCTTGAAACTGCTCTTTGTCAGGCTTTTGCTTCTGGGAAGCATGGCAATGTGTGGAATCTGCTACGTCTGTTTAGAAGTTAGAACTTGATTTTATTGACTCACTGAACCCTTGTATCTTGTGACAATCTTTTTCTGTGCTCTGCATCATGCCAAAGAGGCAGGGGAGTGGTGTTGGCATATCTTTGTATGAATAGGTCTGTCATTAAATATTTGAAATAGAAACATCTGAAATAGATCTTGCCTGAGAAGAACAATGGGGTAACTAGAGAAAGCTGGTTTTCTCCAAATTCGCTTTTGGGGGCTGGAGATAGAAGCAAACAGAAAAAAGAACAAAGAGGCCAGGTATTAGTGGAGGGGCTTAAAAGCAGCAAACCCTGGGAGGCATAAAGGGAGATGCAAGGGACGTTGAGAGAAGAAGGATGCTTAGCAGAGGGAGTGGTTTTTTCATTTGTTTGTTTGTTTTAATAACTAAGAGCAGCTAAGGGAGGGGGAAGCTGGTGGTAGAGGATGGAGAGTCCCTCATTTGGAAGAGGCACTGTGTTTAGGAAAGGAAAACTTCTCACCTAATGTGGCTTTAAGCCCAAGGATCATTTACTGCTAGTGCAGAGGCATGGAAGTGCGTTTGGGTATTTTCTGTTTTCTCTGATCTCTAAATCTGTATTTTTATTTTGTGAAGAGTGAGGGAGTCAGTCATCTTCCTCGGGCAGTTAGGCTCTGAGATCTTACTTCTCGGAAGGGGTTACAGCCAGCCTTAACTGAAGGCACACCAAGGTGAACAAGAGAGCGTTCAACAGCTTTCAGGTTGTGGAAGGTGTCAGCACATGGGCCCGGTACACAGAACACAAATTCAACAGTTTGCCTGGTGTGCAGCAGGAAAAGCTCTGTTAGAGGTAATTGTAGTTCAGGCTTTTGAACAAGCCTTTGTGTTTCTCTCATATGGTAATAACACAGTTGTAAAGATAGGCAATCCAAACTCCTTTTAGTTTAGACACCCTACCTCTTCCCAAATACCCCTCCCCAAATCTAATACTTTAGAAAACCCACAGCTGAGGTAGTCCCAACACTTCTCCCCAAGACTTTCCTTGTCTCTGCTTTGCAAAGCGTGGCATCTGATGTTGTAGTAGGTAGGTTCAAGTTCCAGTTAGAAAGTGCTTTCGTGGGGGACTAAGCAGCACAGTTGTTTGAATCCTTGGACTTCTGCTCCAAGCACTGGGTTGAGAAATTCACTTTATAAGAAACAAAAATTATTTGGTTCTTACTGAAATCCTGTCCATGTTACAAAAAACCCATCGCCAAATGGCACGAGACAACTACTTCTCTTAAGTATCTCAACACTGAAATAGCCAGGGGCTGCCAATCTCTGGGAATGATGTGCTGTCACGGTTAAAGGCCTAGCTGTACTTCAACTCTCCTTCTGGTCTTCCCAAGTGAATAGTTTAATATGTTGGCACTCGTGCTGCAACCTGATCTAGGTGAAATCCCTGAATTCTTCACGTGTTAGGCCAGGATTTGTCTCGCAGCTTCAGTCAAGCTTCACACGACTTCATGGTACTTTGCATTTTATTCATTTGGAAATGTATGAACAGTGATCAAGAGCCTTCTTAGCGGCTGGAGCAAACGGCTAAAGAAAAAGGAATTCTTAGATGTTAAACATCTTATTAATCTCAACTGCTCTTACATTTCTCTACCAGTTAAGTTTCAGGTTTCAGGGACAGAGCAGCAACAACTAGCATTCCCCTCGCTTCTCCTCACTCCAGATTCTTCTGTAGCGCTCTCGGTGACTTTCAATCTGCTGCTTTCTCCTGCTCAGAACTGGTTCTGATACTTCCCCAAATGGCAACAGTAGTTAAGGTACTTTACCCAACAAGACGTGTGTTAGTTGTTACAGAAATGACTGTCTGAAAAAGCCTCTTACCTTTCATACATTGGTAAACTCCACTGGTTCTTGGACAAGAACAACATACCAGCCGGATTATTAATAATAATTGGGTTGTCACTGATACATTGATAGCATTGCAGAGGTATTACAAGCTTCTGAGGCTTACTAAAGAGTACTGAAGGTCAGGACTAGATGCAGTAAAAAAAAATACCTATTGGTATTCTCTTCTTGTGGCAATACTGGTTTATTAAAAAAAAAAAATACTTCCAGGACTCTTATTTATTTTCATTATTCATATTTCCAGGTAAAGCTCTCTGGCATTTCTGGAACAGAAATGCTTTTGTTTCAAACTTTTCTTTTAAAAATGTATTGTATGTTCTCATATAAAATTTAAATCAAAACCGAAAGTAACAATCAAAACAAAATTATTTTGTCAAAACAAAACATTCAATTGATTGAAAAGATTTTTTATTTTTGTTTCGTGGGCAACTTTGCAATGCAGTGTTTAATTCAGCTGTGAAATAAAAGCAAATTTCAAAGTCTGTAGCTATCCTGTAAAGCAGGAGTGTTGGGTTCTGTTTGGGCTCTTCTCAGTGGCACTTAGGGGACTACTTCATCAGAATTCTACTAAACGTGTTTTAAAAAAATCTATTAAATCTGTCATATTCTATTAAATCAACAAAAATTTTTAAATGTGTGAGGACTCTTAGACTATGCTGAGGTCTTTTTGTATTGATGTTAAAACGTGACTTTCTATCTCTCTAACAGTTAAGCAGAATCTGTCTCTGCAACTGTATGTAGATGTCCCCTGGAAATATATTCTGTGTTTCTGCTCAGCAAATTGGGAGGCCTTTGAATACCGTTTCAGCTCTCCTGGCTTCCTTCTCTGTGGGCTGGGCATGGACCAAACCTTTCAAATACTGGGTGCCTATCTCGGTGCAATTGCTTGCAAAGTCAGCAAACAGTTGAATGTAATGATAGTGTGAGGTTAAAGCCTATACAGTTAGTATTCGTGTATTCACTTCCATGTGTTGCTTCTTAGATTTGGTTTAAAAGGGACCTTCCCTTAGTAGAGCATTTTCTGGTTATGCTTTGAGCCTTTCCTTGTCCTTTATAACACCCAAAACGTTGTCTCCTTTTCTTCCTGATATATTGGATGTTTTTTCCCTCTCCATTCTCACATAGGATCTGTATACTTAAATAGTAAAGTTCTTCTGGCCGCAGCCTTGTTTAGGGCCACAATATGGTATATGCCTTGGAAGCATATTACTTTAGTTTATGGTTTTGGCTAAGTTTAAATTCTTCAGGATTGGCCTAAATCCGTCTCAGTGGGAGCACCCTACAAAAAGAAGAACATGAATTTAAGGGCGGTATTTTGGACAAGTAGAGCAAGGGTGAAGATTAAAAGCAAAGAACATAGTTAACGATTGCTCTATTGCTGGAAAATGTAAAGCGCCTGACCTTGTCTCAACAGTGTGATGAAACAAGGACTGAGATACAAACCTGCTCCTGTGATACCTCAGTTAATCAGATCTGGCTTCCTTAAATTTGGCGAGATACAACAAGGTCATATTCCTTAAGAATACCAGCACTGCAACTTTTGTAAATTAGGGATAGAGCGGTCAGCACCCGATCACCCATTCAGGGGGAATTGCGGCTCTGCAAACTTTGGAGCTCTTGCTCCGGTCAGAGGTAAACACAAGATGACACAGTAATACGAATTGAAAAGCTTTTCTGTTCATTAGACCACCTAACCTTTTGTTTCTCTTTTTCAAACCTGGAAAGGGGTATTTTGTGATACAGAAAAGCTGCTATTAAATAAATATGTATTTGGACAATAGTGGTAGTTGGTTCAGTATTTCTCAGTTACAGACCTGTGACAAGACAGGCAGGAAGATATGCTTGCCCAACAGCTGTCCCCTGTATTCATCAGAATTTTTTTACGTGACTAAGCATGTAACCTGCTATATCAGTATAAATTGAATTTAGTCTTAAGAAGGCTGATTTAATCTGAAGAATATATTTTGCACTGGTCTTGGATGTGAAGAGCTGGAATATTGATGTGTTCAGGCCTTAAAAATATATAAAAATAAAAGCTCCCCACCTCAGAGTGCTATAAATAAATAAATAAAATAGTTTATGTTGTGGACACGCTCACAGCATTTCCTGCATGCTAGTGGAACAGCGCGCATCAAAAAGATAATAATATAAGCAGTAAAATATCCCAAGCAAACAGAAAACATCTGTAGATCTTGCCTAGCTGGCTAATATTATTGGGATGGTTGTTTTTAGCTTACCATGCCATTAATGCTTTGCAAATGTATATGTGCATGCTGAGGGTTGGCCAGGAGTTGAACTGTCTTTATAATGGTTATATTCAATTGCTGTATTGTGCCTGAATGCCTACGGACATGTAAGAGGACAGGGAAGGTACTCAAGAAACTATTAGACCATGCAAGATCTGGTCTACCAGCTCTAGTCACAGGAGAATGTAACGTGCTATAAACAGGATGTAAAGCAACATTTGTAAAGGTGTTTGGAGAAATCCTGGGATGTAACCGAACTGTTTGTTAGCTGGTGTCCCAGGATTGATAGCCTATGTCCCTTTTGTTGTGCTGCTGCCTTTAATAAATAACACATCAAACTCAGAGATGCGATTTAACTGGAAAGGTTTGTATCGCTAAAAACTTATAGCAGATGTAAAGAGAAAGCTATTCTGCCTCCCCTTCTCATTCAGTACCTTTAATTTCCCTCACGATGTGTAACAGCCGAATGCTGACACATCTCGCTAAGCCTTCACTTCTACCTGATGCTCACTTGCCAGTCTGTCTTCAGAGAGTCAAGGCCATTTCTTCAGGGTTATAGGAGTGATGACTCAGGGCTGTAGGCAGGGGTTGTGACTGCCTGGTTTTTCAAGTGAACTGTGTTTCACTGTATATAGCGTTTCTTTTAGAAAAAATATGAAGTTTCCTTGGAACGTGTATCGAGCCTGATCTAAATTCTCTCCTTGGCTTCAGCAGGCTGGGGATCAAGTCCATATTGGAAAATCTCCACTCAAACTGCTGGATGCAGTCAGAACCCATGACTGTTGTTCAAGATATCGCAGCCTGTGCTGTCTTCAGCCCAGAATCAACACCAGCAGTACAGCTGCACTGACTGCAAATACAGAAATCAGAAAACTTCTGATGTTATCTTGATATTAAGCATTACTTGAAGAAATCCCCTCTTGGAGTATGAGTTTTGGGAACCCTGAGATTTTCTGATCTGCTTTTTTATCTTTCCTTACCATCTCTAGAAGTAAATGGGCCATTTTGCTGGAAAGTTGAGATTGTAAGCATTAATCTGAAGGGGTTCCTAATAGGAGGATATTAGCAACACAGGCAATAGAGCCCTACTAAGAAGGCAGGGCCCCTTTCAAGCGTCAAAGGTCTTCAGGTCAAGAAGTCAAAGACACTTTCCCAAAAGTGAATTTTGTGTCAGTATGTCATGGATTATAGCGCTTCCAGAAGTATTATCTTTCACAGGTCCTGACAGTCTGACGTTACTGGAGATCCTAGTGCACATAGCGTTGCTTCCAGTGGTAGTTCCTGTACAAAGAGGGATGCGTTTAGCCCACTATGGGTCCCCCAAAACCATTAGCAATACATCAGAGATAGAATTAGCTCATCCTGTCTCTGCTGTGCATTCAGGTTAATTTTGGATCCACTTTTCAGATTCAACTGTTTAGTAGTGCTGCACCGTGAGCTTCAGAAACTGCTGATTTCTGTCTCAGGGGTGACAGATTTCACAGTATATTCTTTAATTCCTATAGCAGTTCGTAAAGCATCTTCACTTGTCCTTTTCTAAGATTCAGTGAGAAATCAATTTGGGAATAGGGTCCTTCAGTAAGGAGCCTGTTACAAAGTCCTTTGTACAAGAACTTAAGATTTTTATGATTGAAAGTTCTGATATAAATATGAGATTGATATATTTATGGGAAAATCTTGATATGATCTTGCTGTTTTGGGGGCATTTAAGAGATCCAGAAACATCTTTAAAGATTAAACAATGGGAAGCTGTTTACCTCATGACATAATAGGGCAAAATAAGGTCATGTAAAAAGTCATGGTTGCAACTCCAGCAACAGAGCTGAATGAACAAATAATGTAGTTGCCAAATATAGCTGTTCCTGTCCCATCAAATATCCACAAGTTGATCGGTCTTGTTGATTCAGGAATCGTTGGAATTTATTTGATGACTACCTTCAAAACTGATATTCTATGGACTCTCTGTAAATGGAGGTGAAAGAGGTATGGCTGTGGCTTTAATACTATTTGCAAAAGCCTATTCTGTAATTTTCCTCTCTGGCATCCGTCTTGTAAATTTGTATGACGCGATGCCAGGCATTTAGGAGTCTATAGTCTTGATGAAAGAGGGTAACAAGTTTAGTGTTTGTACAACAAGAGTTCATACAACCAGAGTTAATGTTTAGCCGAGAGGAGGCTTCACACAGGTTCATGAATCCTCACGCATCCTTCACATTACATTCATTTTATTAACCCTGTGACTGAAATGGTGAAAACTCGAGGAACAAAAAAGGATAAAGGAGATCCTGATGCTGCGTGGATGAAGTGGGGAACAGGGTGTGATTCTCTCACAAGTGCGCTGATTCAGAAGAGCAGCGTGAAGCTAGATGCTTCTGTTCACTGCACGCAAGGGCAGAAGCACGTCAGAAGTTGTCGCGGGTTGGTGCTACATTCAAAAAGGGAGCGCGGCACTCGCTTCCCAGCCAGAGAGAGCCGCAGACAGCTGTTTCTCTGTGTGTTTACCTACCCCTGTTCCTGGAGGTTTTGAAGTAGGATTTGAAAAGCGCATATGATGGTCATTGTTTTTGACCATACTTTACAACATCCTACTGACTTTAAAGAGCCAAAATTTGGATCTCTGTAATTTAACCAGCGATATACTCAGGGCAGTCTCAGTGAAAGGGCTGGGAACAAAACTTGGTTCCTGGTTTCCTGCCTATTATTTAGGACATATCTGAGTTGAAATCTGTTTTCTGCATCCCCTTGCGTGCATATTCCTTGGCACATGTGCTTCTTGCCATTATGGGGCAGATCCCATAGATTTTCTGCATCATTAGTAGAGAGCGCCAGTCATTAAAAAAAAAAAAAAAGCTTATTTGCCTGAGCCGTTAAGATTTTTTCTCACAGTTCTGCCTGTGGCGCCTGTCACTAGCAGTCAAATAAGGACAATTTTACCATTCTCTCCTGCTGCTCTAATTTTTTATTTTTTTTTCAGTGCCAGTACATGTATTTGTTATTCTTTATAACTCCCTTTGAAGTTGGGAATCCAAGGGGAATCTAAAACCGACCAGATGTTTCTGCTGCTGGAGACACAGAAGACAGCAAGGATTAAGTTTAACTGAAACTTAGTTCTCTACAAAGCCCATTACAGTGAGAATTCTTCCTCAGATAGTCTTATTTATTATTTATATTTGCACTTGCCATCCTGGGTAGGTGATACCTCAAGTTATCTTGCCTGGGAGGAAAATGGATGATTTATCCAAGTAAATAGTGTATCAGCAGCTGCCTGCGTTGATTTCCCTTATGGGGTTTCATTTCCATTACACTGCATATTTCCCACCCACACTCTTTATACAGCATTTCATGTTGAGGAAAATCATTCCCATCTCTGAAACTTCAGAGGACAGATATGTGGAACCATCCAGAGGGAGGGCAGTGCAACTCGTGCACGCATGGGGAGGAGTGACGTATTTGAGAAGGTACTGGCCAGAAAGCAGTATGAGGTTTTAACTCCTTCTCTTGTCACGGTTGGAAGATGAGAGAAAGGAGTAGAAGCCGGTGTGGGAGACTCGCTATGGGAAGGAAGGGATGTGCTAACCTAGAATTGGGGGCAGAAGTTGTCTCTCAGGTGGGAAAGAACAGGAAGAAATGCTATTCCTGACTTCTGAGTTAAAGTTAGATGCTTTTGAAGATGCAAGACAAGAAAAAAGAAAAAAAAGTTTTAAAATAGTCTATGATATGAAATACATTAGATAGTCCTGTGGGGTCTCCATATCTGAATTCTGCAACAAGAGATCTTGGTGGCCTGCTTCTGCAGTCACAGCCACGAGAGAAAACGCACAGTGAGAGCTCACGGGGGTCCGAACGGGAAGGCAGCAAACAGAACAAGGCCTTGGTCTCTCTCTACCTTACCATAGCTTTAGTGCTAAAGTTTGGATCCACTTCGAGGTTTCAAACACCCCAGATTTCTGGAGTCCTTGTTGCCAAGTTATCTCATCTAAGTTTATGGGACTGTTTGTCCCTATGCCTGTCTGTCACGCCCATACGTAGCTGTTGAGCGTGCCGATCATTTTCAGCCAAGTCAGAAAGAACTGAAAAGATAATTCATTTTCATCGAAACGGGTATCTAAGGAGAGGAGCAAAACTCAAATTAGTGGCCCTGCTGAGGGAAAGACAAGCAGGAGTTCTCAGCTAAGCGTGTTCGGCAGAGGACAGCTGGCTGGCCAGCACAGGCTTTGCTCCAGAAGAGCCACACAGCACGTGTTGTCTTTTGCTCACCAAGAATTTTATCTTTGTTGTGGGAGAGGAGACCTACGATAATTGTACCCGTATTGTGTAGCGCTCTCAGGCTCTGATTGCAAATCTGTAGGAAGACGGACTTTATCAGTGTTTGTTTCGTGTCTGAGCTGTTTTGTTTTCTTTAAAGTCCAGCCCCACTTTCTTGGTGGTAAGTCAAGGTACGTCTCTGGCTGATAGTGTTTTCCCTTTTCTCTCTGCTGTGGGGTTTCAGCAGCTTTTCCCTGATTTTTTTCTCTGTATGGATTCACTTTATTGTTTCGCACCGAATCTCAGTGCTTCTCAACTCTTGATGTCACAGCCACCATAATTGAGAAATAGTATCAGGCTCTGCCTAAGTTACTCTTTAATTGGCCAGATGGATCACTAACGCCTTCACTGAGGCACTGTCCTCCATCATTAACTGTTGGAGTTGCCTCCTAATATTGCAAGGCCCTGCACACCACCCTAATTTGATTTTAAACAGGAAAATCAAAACCTTGGTAATTATATAGAGCCTCCTAATAGACATCAGGTAAAAATGCATGCACTGTAACAAGCCCTTTTCAGAACAGCAAAAGGGAGTGGAGAAAATAATTTGCTAGTGCCTACACTTACTTAAAGCTGCTTTTCTGATATTAAAATTTAAAAAGGAATCAGGTCCTGGGAACACTGGGTGGTTTGAGATGTTCTGTGAGGTTTTGAGGAAAGATAAAAAAAAAACAAAGTAATCGTGTGTTTTATATTTTTAGGATGTGAATTTCCCAGCTTTAAATTAAAGGGAAACAGGTTAAAATCAGAGAGTTTTGGACATACATATTTTCTCCTCCTCTTTATTTTTTTGTCAAGGCATCGAGGCAGATGGTATGAAAAGCATTTATATTGGTCTCTCTGCTGACGGAGCTTAACCTAATAATCCAGGACTTGGAACTGGGTGCTTCGATAAAAACACTTTCTGAGAGATTTTTCCATTCAAAACACCAGGAGAAGTTTTTTAATTGACAACATCAGAAATTAGTATCCTGCCAGGACTACATTTCTTTGCACCTTATTACTCAGAAGAAAAGATTAATATATACTCATTCCAAGCATGAGAGTTTTCAATAATTTTTTTCCTAAATTAAACCAAAAACGAAGTGAAATGGTTTACCACAGGATTGTGAGAGTGAAAACAGGGGGGAAGTCCCAGTTCCATGTCAGTTATTACTTTGTCCTAGTTTAAGCACTTGACTCTCTTCTGGTGATTGCTCCTTTTTTTTTTTTTTTTTTTTTTTTTTATAGTGTGCTAGATATTTTGAAATTTGCAGACTTAGCTCAGTCTTTGAAATGAAGAAATCTCAGCTCTGAAAATGCCAAATTAAACTGTGATTCTGAGTTCTCCTTAATTGTGAGCAACTTCACGTACAGA